>NW_028227420.1:72210-99393 GCF_978045245.1 Mus caroli | reverse complement strand
AAAACCCGCATTAGACGAAATGCACAGTGTAGTACATTGTATATGAGTGAGTTGCACTGAAAAACTTAGAATTTACTGAAAAACCCGCATTAGACGAAATGCACAGTGTAGTACATTGTATATGAGTGAGTTGCACTGAAAAACTTAGAATTCACTGAAAAACCCGCATTAGACGAAATGCACAGTGTAGTACATTGTATAAGAGTGAGTTGCACTGAAAAACAATAGAATTTACTGAAAAACCCGCATTAGACGAAATGCACAGTGTAGTACATTGTATATGAGTGAGTTGCACTGAAAAACTTAGAATTCACTGAAAAACCGCATTGGACGAAATGCACAGTGTAGTACATTGTATATGAGTGAGTTGCACTGAAAAACTTAGAATTTACTGAAAAACCCGCATTAGACGAAATGCACAGTGTAGTACATTGTATATGAGTGAGTTGCACTGAAAAACTTAGAATGTACTGAAAAACCCGCATTAGGACGAAATGCACAGTGTAGTACATTGTATATGAGTGGGTTGCACTGAAAAAATTAGAATTCAATGAAAAACCCGCATTAGACGAAATGCACAGTGTAGTACATTGTATAAGAGTTGCACTGAAAAACTTAGAATTCACTGAAAAACCCGCATTAGATGAAATGCACAGTGTAGTACATTGTATATGAGTGAGTTGCACTGAAAAACTTAGAATTCACTGAAAAACCCGCATTAGACGAAATGCACAGTGTAGTACATTGTATATGAGTGAGTTGCACTGAAAAACTTAGAATTTACTGAAAAACCCGCATTAGACGAAATGCACAGTGTAGTACATAGTATATGAGTGAGGTGCACTGAAAAACATAGAATTTACTGAAAAACCCGCATTAGACGAAATGCACGTGTAGTACATTGTATATGAGTGAGTTGCACTGAAAAACTTAGAATTCACTGAAAAACCCGCATTAGACGAAATGCACAGTGGTAGTACATTGTATATGAGTGAGTTGCACTGAAAAGGTAGAAATTTACTGAAAAACCGCATTAGACGAAATGCACAGTTTAGTACATTGTATATGAGTGAGTTGCACTGAAAAACTTAGAATTTACTGAAAAACCCCGCATTAGGACGAAATGCACAGTGTAGTACATAGTATATGAGTGAGTTGCACTGAAAAACTTAGAATTTACTGAAAAACCCGCATTAGACGAAATGCACAGTGTAGTACATTGTATATGAGTGAGTTGCACTGAAAAACTTAGAATTCACTGAAAAACCCGCATTGGACGAAATGCACAGTGTAGTACATTGTATATGAGTGAGTTGCACTGAAAAACTTAGAATTTACTGAAAAACCCGCATTAGACGAAATGCACAGTGGAGTACATTGTATATGAGTGAGTTGCACTGAAAAACTTAGAATTACTGAAAAACCCGCATTAGACGAAATGCACAGTGTAGTACATTGTATATGAGTGGGTTGCACTGAAAAAATTAGAATTCAATGAAAAACCCGCATTAGACGAAATGCACAGTGTAGTACATTGTATAAGAGTGAGTTGCACTGAAAAACTTAGAATTCACTGAAAAACCCGCATTAGACGAAATGCACAGTGTAGTACATTGTATATGAGTGAGTTGCACTGAAAAACTTAGAATTCACTGAAAAACCCGCATTAGACGAAATGCACAGTGTAGTACATTGTATAAGAGTGAGTTGCACTGAAAAACTTAGAATTTACTGAAAAAACCCGCATTAGACGAAATGCACAGTGTAGTACATAGTATATGAGTGTGTTGCACTGAAAAACATAGAAATTTACTGAAAAACCCGCATTAGACGAAATGCACAGTGTAGTACATTGTATATGAGTGAGTTGCACTGAAAAACTTAGAATTCACTGAAAAACCCGCATTGGACGAAATGCACAGTGTAGTACATTGTATATGAGTGAGTTGCACTGAAAAAACTTAGAATTTACTGAAAAACCCGCATTAGACGAAATGCACAGTGTAGTAACATTGTATATGAGTGAGTTGCACTGAAAAACTTAGAATTTACTGAAAAACCCGCATTAGACGAAATGCACAGTGTAGTACATTGTATATGAGGTGGGTTGCACTGAAAAAATTAGAATTCAATGAAAAACCCGCATTAGACGAAATGCACAGTGTAGTACATTGTATAAGAGTTGCACTGAAAAACTTAGAATTCACTGAAAAACCCGCATTAGATGAAATGCACAGTGTAGTACATTGTATATGAGTGAGTTGCACTGAAAAACTTAGAATTCACTGAAAAACCCGCATTAGACGAAATGCACAGTGTAGTACATTGTATATGAGTGAGTTGCACTGAAAAACTTAGAATTTACTGAAAAACCCGCATTAGACGAAATGCACAGTGGTAGTACATAGTATATGAGTGAGGTGCACTGAAAAAACATAGAATTTACTGAAAAACCCGCATTAGACGAAATGCACAGTGTAGTACATTGTATATGAGTGAGTTGCACTGAAAAACTTAGAATTCACTGAAAAACCCGCATTAGACGAAATGCACAGTGTAGTACATTGTATATGAGTGAGTTGCACTGAAAAACTTAGAATTCACTGAAAAACCCGCATTAGACGAAATGCACAGTGTAGTACATTGTATATGAGTGAGTTGCACTGAAAAACTTAGAATTTACTGAAAAACCCGCATTAGACGAAATGCACAGTGTAGTACATTGTATATGAGTGAGTTGCACTGAAAAAGTTGAATTTACTGAAAAACCCGCATTAGACGAAATGCACAGTGTAGTACATTGTATATGAGTGAGTTGCACTGAAAAACTTAGAATTTACTGAAAAAACCCGCATTAGACGAAATGCACAGTGTAGTACATTGTATATGAGTGAGTTGCACTGAAAAACTTAGAATTCACTGAAAAACCCGCATTGGACGAAATGCACAGTGTAGTACATTGTATATGAGTGAGTTGCACTGAAAAACTTAGAATTTACTGAAAAACCCGCATTAGACGAAATGCACAGTGTAGTACATTGTATATGAGTGAGTTTGCACTGAAAAACTTAGAATTTACTGAAAAACCCGCATTAGACGAAATGCACAGTGTAGTACATTGTATATGAGTGGGTTGCACTGAAAAAATTAGAATTCAATGAAAAACCCGCATTAGACGAAATGCACAGTGTAGTACATTGTATAAGAGTGAGTTGCACTGAAAAACTTAGAATTCACTGAAAAACCCGCCATTAGACGAAATGCACAGTGTAGTACATTGTATATGAGTGAGTTGCACTGAAAAACATAGAATTTACTGAAAAACCCGCATTAGACGAAATGCACAGTGTAGTACATTGTATATGAGTGAGTGCACTGAAAAACTTAGAATTTACTGAAAAACCCGCATTAGACGAAATGCACAGTGTAGTACATAGTAATGAGTGAGTTGCACTGAAAAACATAGAATTTACTGAAAAACCCGCATTAGACGAAATGCACAGTGTAGTACATTGTTATGAGTGAGTTGCACTGAAAAACTTAGAATTCACTGAAAAACCCGCATTAGACGAAATGCACAGTGTAGTACATTGTATATGAGTGAGTTGCACTGAAAAACTTAGAATTCACTGAAAAACCCGCATTAGACGACAATGCACAGTTGTAGTACATTGTATATGAGTGAGTTGCACTGAAAAACTTAGAATTTACTGAAAAACCCGCATTAGACGAAATGCACAGTGTAGTACATTGTATATGAGTGAGTTGCACTGAAAAAGTTAGAATTTACTGAAAAACCCGCATTAGACGAAATGCACAGTTTAGTACATTGTATATGAGTGAGTTGCACTGAAAAACTTAGAATTTACTGACCAAACCCGCATTAGACGAAACGCACAGTGTAGTACATTGTATATGAGTGAGTTGCACTGAAAAAGTTAGAATTTTACTGAAAAACCCGCATTAGACGAAATGCACAGTGTAGTACATTGTATGAGTGAGTTGCACTGAAAAACTTAGAATTTACTGAAAAACCCGCATTAGACGAAATGCACAGTGTAGTACATTGTATATGAGTGGGTTGCACTGAAAAAATTAGATTCAATGAAAAACCCGCATTAGACGAAATGCACAGTGTAGTACATTGTATAAGAGTGAGGTTGCACTGAAAAACTTAGAATTCACTGAAAAACCCGCATTAGACGAAATGCACAGTGTAGTACATTGTATATGAGTGAGTTGCACTGAAAAACTTAGAATTTACTGAAGGAACCTGCATTAGACGAAATGCACAGTGTAGTACATAGTAAATGAGTGAGTTGCACTGAAAAACTTAGAATTTACTGAAAAACCCGCATTAGACGAAATGCACAGTGTAGTACATTGTATATGAGTGAGTTGCACTGAAAAACTTAGAATTCACTGAAAAACCCGCATTGGGACGAAATGCACAGTGTAGTACATTGTATATGAGTGAGTTGCACTGAAAAACTTAGAATTTACTGAAAAACCCCGATTAGACGAAATGCACAGTGTAGTACATTGTATATGAGTGAGTTGCACTGAAAAACTTAGAATTTACTGAAAAACCCGCATTAGGACGAAATGCACAGTGTAGTACATTGTATATGAGTGGGTTGCACTGAAAAAATTAGAATTCAATGAAAAAACCCGCATTAGACGAAATGCACAGTGTAGTACATTGTATAAGAGTGAGTTGCACTGAAAAACTTAGAATTCACTGAAAAACCCGCATTAGACGAAATGCACAGTGTAGTACATTGTATATGAGTGAGTTGCACTGAAAAACTTAGAATTCACTGAAAAAACCCGCATTAGACGAAATGCACAGTGTAGTACATTGTATAAGAGTGAGTTGCACTGAAAAACATAGAATTTACTTGAAAAACCCGCATTAGACGAAATGCACAGTGTAGTACATTGTATATGAGTGAGTTGCACTGAAAAACTTAGAATTCACTGAAAAACCCGCATTGGACGAAATGCACAGTGTAGTACATTGTATATGAGTGAGTTGCACTGAAAAACTTAGAATTTACTGAAAAACCCGCATTAGACGAAATGCACAGTGTAGTACATTGTATATAGTGAGTTGCACTGAAAAACTTAGAATGTACTGAAAAACCCGCATTAGACGAAATGCACAGTGTAGTACATTGTATATGAGTGGGTTGCACTGAAAAAATTAGAATTCAATGAAAAACCCGCATTAGACGAAATGCACAGTGTAGTACATTGTATAAGAGTTGCACTGAAAAACTTAGAATTCACTGAAAAACCCGCATTAGATGAAATGCACAGTGTAGTACATTGTATATGAGTGAGTTGCACTGAAAAACTTAGAATTCACTGAAAAACCCGCATTAGACGAAATGCACAGTGTAGTACATTGTATATGAGTGAGTTGCACTGAAAAACTTAGAATTACTGAAAAACCCGCATTAGACGAAATGCACAGTGGTAGTACATAGTATATGAGTGAGGTGCACTGAAAAACATAGAATTTTACTGAAAAACCCGCATTAGACGAAATGCACAGTGTAGTACATTGTATATGAGTGAGTTGCACTGAAAAACTTAGAATTCACTGAAAAACCCGCATTAGACGAAATGCACAGTGTAGTACATTGTATATGAGTGAGTTGCACTGAAAAACTTAGAATTCACTGAAAAACCCGCATTAGACGAAATGCACAGTGTAGTACATTGTATATGAGTGAGTTGCACTGAAAAACTTAGAATTTACTGAAAAACCCGCATTAGACGAAATGCACAGTGTAGTACATTGTATATGAGTGAGTTGCACTGAAAAAGTTAGAATTTACTGAAAAACCCGCATTAGACGAAATGCACAGTGTAGTACATTGTATATGAGTGAGTTGCACTGAAAAACTTAGAATTTACTGAAAAACCCGCATTAGACGAAATGCACAGTGTAGAACATTGTATTTGAGTGAGTTGCACTGAAAAAGTTAGAATTTACTGAAAAACCCGCATTAGACGAAATGCACAGTGTAGTACATTGTATATGAGTGAGTTGCACGAAAAAGTTAGAATTTACTGAAAAACCCGCATTAGACGAAATGCACAGTTTAGTACATTGTATATAAGTTAGTTGCACTGAAAAACTTAGAATTTACTGAAAAACCCGCATTAGACGAAATGCACAGTGTAGTACATAGTATATGAGTGAGTTGCACTGAAAAACTTAGAATTTACTGAAAAACCCGCATTAGACGAAATGCACAGTGTAGTACATTGTATATGAGTGAGTTGCACTGAAAAACTTAGAATTCACTGAAAAACCCGCATTGGACGAAATGCACAGTGTAGTACATTGTATATGAGTGAGTTGCACTGAAAAACTTAGAATTTACTGAAAAACCCGCATTAGACGAAATGCACAGTGTAGTACATTGTATATGAGTGAGTTGCACTGAAAAACTTAGAATTTACTGAAAAACCCGCATTAGACGAAATGCACAGTGTAGTACATTGTATATGAGTGGGTTGCACTGAAAAAATTAGAATTCAATGAAAAACCCGCATTAGACGAAATGCACAGTGTAGTACATTGTATAAGAGTGAGTTGCACTGAAAAACTTAGAATTCACTGAAAAACCCGCATTAGACGAAATGCACAGTGTAGTACATTGTATATGAGTGAGTTGCACTGAAAAACTTAGAATTCACTGAAAACCCGCATTAGACGAAATGCACAGTGTAGTACATTGTATATGAGTGAGTTGCACTGAAAAACTTAGAATTTACTGAAAAACCCGCATTAGACGAAATGCACAGTGTAGTACATAGTATATGAGTGAGTTGCACTGAAAAACATAGAATTTACTGAAAAACCGCATTAGACGAAATGCACAGTGTAGTACATTGTATATGAGTGAGTTGCACTGAAAAACTTAGAATTCACTGAAAAACCCCGCATTAGACGAAATGCACAGTGTAGTACATTGTATATGAGTGAGTTGCACTGAAAAACTTAGAATTCACTGAAAAACCCGCATTAGACGAAATGCACAGTGTAGTACATTGTATATGAGTGAGTTGCACTGAAAAACTTAGAATTTACTGAAAAACCCGCATTAGACGAAATGCACAGTGTAGTACATTGTATATGAGTGAGTTGCACTGAAAAAGTTAGAATTTACTGAAAAACCCGCATTAGACGAAATGCACAGTTTAGTACATTGTATATGAGTGAGTTGCACTGAAAAACTTAGAATTTACTGACAAACCCGCATTAGACGAAACGCACAGTGTAGTACATTGTATATGAGTGAGTTGCACTGAAAAAGTTAGAATTTACTGAAAAACCCGCATTAGACGAAATGCACAGTGTAGTACATTGTATATGAGTGAGTTGCACTGAAAAAGTTAGAATTTACTGAAAAACCCGCATTAGACGAAATGCACAGTTTTAGTACATTGTATATGAGTGAGTTGCACTGAAAAACTTAGAATTTACTGACAAACCCGCATTAGACGAAACGCACAGTGTAGTACATTGTATATGAGTGAGTTGCACTGAAAAAGTTAGAATTTACTGAAAAACCCGCATTAGACGAAATGCGCAGTGTAGTACATTGTATGAGTGAGTTGCACTGAAAAACTTAGAATTTACTGAAAAACCCGCATTAGACGAAATGCACAGTGTAGTACATTGTATATGAGTGGGTTGCACTGAAAAAAATTAGAATTCAATGAAAAACCCGCATTAGACGAAATGCACAGTGTAGTACATTGTATAAGAGTGAGTTGCACTGAAAAACTTAGAATTCACTGAAAAACCCGCATTAGACGAAATGCACAGTGTAGTACATTGTATATGAGTGAGTTGCACTGAAAAACTTAGAATTCACTGAAAAACCCGCATTAGACGAAATGCACAGTGTAGTACATTATATATGAGTGAGTTGCAGTGAAAAACCTAGAATTTACTGAAAAACCCGCATTAGACGAAATGCACAGTGTAGTACATAGTATATGAGTGAGTTGCACTGAAAAACATCGAATTTACTGAAAAACCCGCATTAGACGAAATGCACAGTGTAGTACATTGTATATGAGTGAGTTGCACTGAAAAACTTAGAATTCACTGAAAAACCCGCATTAGACGAAATGCACAGTGTAGTACATTGTATATGAGTGAGTTGCACTGAAAAACATAGAATTCACTGAAAAACCCGCATTAGACGAAATACACAGTGTAGTACATTGTATATGAGTGAGTTGCACTGAAAAACTTAGAATTTACTGAAAAACCCGCATTAGACGAAATGCACAGTGTAGTACATTGTATATGAGTGAGTTGCTCTGAAAAATCTAGAATTTACTGAAAAACCCGCATTAGACGAAATGCACAGTGTAGTACATTGTATATGAGTGAGTTGCACTGAAAAACTTAGAATTTACTGAAAAACCCGCATTAGACGAAATGCACAGTGTAGTACATTGTATATGAGTGAGTTGCACTGAAAAAGTTAGAATTTACTGAAAAACCCGCATTAGACGAAATGCACAGTTTAGTACATTGTATATGAGTGAGTTGCACTGAAAAACTTATAATTTACTGACAAACCCGCATTAGACGAAACGCACAGTGTAGTACATTGTATATGAGTGAGTTGCACTGAAAAAGTTAGAATTTACTGAAAAACCCGCATTAGACGAAATGCACAGTGTAGTACATTGTATGAGTGAGTTGCACTGAAAAACTTAGAATTTACTGAAAAACCCGCATTAGACGAAATGCACAGTGTAGTACATAGTATATGAGTGAGTTGCACTGAAAAACTTTGAATTTACTGAAAAACCCGCATTAGACGAAATGCACAGTGTAGTACATAGTATATGAGTGAGTTGCACTGAAAAACTTAGAATTTACTGAAAAACCCGCATTAGACGAAATGCACAGTGTAGTACATTGTATATGAGTGAGTTGCACTGAAAAACTTAGAATTTACTGACAAACCCGCATTAGACGAAATGCACAGTGTAGTACATTGTATATGAGTGAGTTGCACTGAAAAACTTAGAATTTACTGAAAAACCCGCATTAGACGAAATGCACAGTGTAGTACATTGTATATGAGTGAGTTGCACTGAAAAACTTAGAATTTACTGAAAAACCCGCATTAGACGAAATGCACAGTGTAGTACATTGTATATGAGTGAGTTGCACTGAAAAACTTAGAATTCACTGAAAAACCCGCATTAGACGAAATGCACAGTGTAGTACATTGTATATGAGTGAGTTGCACTGAAAAACTTAGAATTCACTGAAAAACCCGCATTAGACGAAATGCACAGTGTAGTACATTGTATATGAGTGAGTTGCACTGAAAAACTTAGAATTCACTGAAAAACCCGCATTAGACGAAATGCACAGTGTAGTACATTGTATATGAGTGAGTTGCACTGAAAAACTTAGAATTTACTGAAAAACCCGCATTAGACGAAATGCACAGTGTAGTACATTGTATATGAGTGAGTTGCACTGAAAAAGTTAGAATTTACTGAAAAACCCGCATTAGACGAAATGCACAGTTTAGTACATTGTATATGAGTGAGTTGCACTGAAAAACTTAGAATTTACTGACAAACCCGCATTAGACGAAACGCACAAGTTAGTACATTGTATATGAGTGAGTTGCACTGAAAAAGTTAGAATTTACTGAAAAACCCGCATTAGACGAAATGCACAGTGTAGTACATTGTATGAGTGAGTTGCACTGAAAAACTTAGAATTCACTGAAAAACCCGCATTAGACGAAATGCACAGTGTAGTACATTGTATATGAGTGAGTTGCACTGAAAAACTTAGAATTTACTGAAAAACCCGCATTAGACGAAATGCACAGTGTAGTACATTGTATATGAGTGAGTTGCACTGAAAAACTTAGAATTTACTGAAAAACCCGCATTAGACGAAATGCACAGTGTAGTACATTGTATATGAGTGAGTTGCACTGAAAAAGTTAGAATTTATTGAAAAACCCGCATTAGACGAAATGCACAGTTTAGTACATTGTATATGAGTGAGTTGCACTGAAAAACTTAGAATTTACTGACAAACCCGCATTAGACGAAACGCACAGTGTAGTACATTGTATATGAGTGAGTTGCACTGAAAAAGTTAGAATTCACTGAAAAACCCGCATTAGACGAAATGCACAGTGTAGTACATTGTATGAGTGAGTTGCACTGAAAAACTTAGAATTTACTGAAAAACCCGCATTAGACGAAATGCACAGTGTAGTACATTGTATATGAGTGGGTTGCACTGAAAAAATTAGAATTCAATGAAAAACCCGCATTAGACGAAATGCACAGTGTAGTACATTGTATAAGAGTGAGTTGCACTGAAAAACTTAGAATTCACTGAAAACCCGCATTAGACGAAATGCACAGTGTAGTACATTGTATATGAGTGAGTTGCACTGAAAAACTTAGAATTCACTGAAAAACCCGCATTAGACGAAATGCACAGTGTAGTACATTATATATGAGTGAGTTGCAGTGAAAAACTTAGAATTTACTGAAAAACCCGCATTAGACGAAATGCACAGTGTAGTACATAGTATATGAGTGAGTTGCACTGAAAAACATCGAATTTACTGAAAAACCCGCATTAGACGAAATGCACAGTGTAGTACATTGTATATGAGTGAGTTGCACTGAAAAACTTAGAATTCACTGAAAAACCCGCATTAGACGAAATGCACAGTGTAGTACATTGTATATGAGTGAGTTGCACTGAAAAACATAGAATTCACTGAAAAACCCGCATTAGACGAAATACACAGTGTAGTACATTGTATATGAGTGAGTTGCACTGAAAAACTTAGAATTTACTGAAAAACCCGCATTAGACGAAATGCACAGTGTAGTACATTGTATATGAGTGAGTTGCACTGAAAAATCTAGAATTTACTGAAAAACCCGCATTAGACGAAATGCACAGTGTAGTACATTGTATATGAGTGAGTTGCACTGAAAAACTTAGAATTTACTGAAAAACCCGCATTAGACGAAATGCACAGTGTAGTACATTGTATATGAGTGAGTTGCACTGAAAAAGTTAGAATTTACTGAAAAACCCGCATTAGACGAAATGCACAGTTTAGTACATTGTATATGAGTGAGTTGCACTGAAAAACTTAGAATTTACTGACAAACCCGCATTAGACGAAACGCACAGTGTAGTACATTGTATATGAGTGAGTTGCACTGAAAAAGTTAGAATTTACTGAAAAACCCGCATTAGACGAAATGCACAGTGTAGTACATTGTATGAGTGAGTTGCACTGAAAAACTTAGAATTTACTGAAAAACCCGCATTAGACGAAATGCACAGTGTAGTACATAGTATATGAGTGAGTTGCACTGAAAAACTTTGAATTTACTGAAAAACCCGCATTAGACGAAATGCACAGTGTAGTACATAGTATATGAGTGAGTTGCACTGAAAAACTTAGAATTTACTGAAAAACCCGCATTAGACGAAATGCACAGTGTAGTACATTGTATATGAGTGAGTTGCACTGAAAAACTTAGAATTTACTGAAAAACCCGCATTAGACGAAATGCACAGTGTAGTACATTGTATATGAGTGAGTTGCACTGAAAAACTTAGAATTTACTGAAAAACCCGCATTAGACGAAATGCACAGTGTAGTACATTGTATATGAGTGAGTTGCACTGAAAAACTTAGAATTTACTGAAAAACCCGCATTAGACGATGCACAGTGTAGTACATTGTATATGAGTGAGTTGCACTGAAAAACTTAGAATTTACTGAAAAACCCGCATTAGACGAAATGCACAGTGTAGTACATTGTATATGAGTGAGTTGCACTGAAAAACGTAGAATTTACTGAAAAACCCGCATTAGACGAAATGCACAGTTTAGTACATTGTATATGAGTGAGTTGCACTGAAAAACTTAGAATTTACTGAAAAACCCGCATTAGACGAAATGCACAGTGTAGTACATAGTATATGAGTGAGTTGCACTGAAAAACTTAGAATTTACTGAAAAACCCGCATTAGACGAAATGCACAGTGTAGTACATTGTATATGAGTGAGTTGCACTGAAAAACTTAGAATTACTGAAAAACCCGCATTAGACGAAATGCACAGTGTAGTACATTGTATATGAGTGAGTTGCACTGAAAAACTTAGAATTTACTGAAAAACCCGCATTAGACGAAATGCACAGTGTAGTACATTGTATATGAGTGAGTTGCACTGAAAAACTTAGAATTTACTGAAAAACCCGCATTAGACGAAATGCACAGTGTAGTACATTGTATATGAGTGAGTTGCACTGAAAAACTTAGAATTTACTGAAAAACCCGCATTAGACGAAATGCACAGTGTAGTACATTGTATATGAGTGAGTTGCACTGAAAAACTTAGAATTCACTGAAAAACCCGCATTAGACGAAATGCACAGTGTAGTACATTGTATATGAGTGAGTTGCACTGAAAAACTTAGAATTACTGAAAAACCCGCATTAGACGAAATGCACAGTGTAGTACATTGTATATGAGTGAGTTGCACTGAAAAACTTAGAATTTACTGAAAAACCCGCATTAGACGAAATGCACAGTGTAGTACATTGTATATGAGTGAGTTGCACTGAAAAACTTAGAATTCACTGAAAAACCCGCATTAGACGAAATGCACAGTGTAGTACATTGTATATGAGTGAGTTGCACTGAAAAACTTAGAATTTACTGAAAAACCCGCATTAGACGAAATGCACAGTGTAGTACATTGTATATGAGTGAGTTGCACTGAAAAACTTAGAATTCACTGAAAAACCCGCATTAGACGAAATGCACAGTGTAGTACATTGTATATGAGTGAGTTGCACTGAAAAACTTAGAATTTACTGAAAAACCCGCATTAGACGAAATGCACAGTGTAGTACATTGTATATGAGTGAGTTGCACTGAAAAACTTAGAATTTACTGAAAAACCCGCATTAGACGAAATGCACAGTGTAGTACATTGTATATGAGTGAGTTGCACTGAAAAACTTAGAATTTACTGAAAAACCCGCATTAGACGAAATGCACAGTGTAGTACATTGTATATGAGTGAGTTGCACTGAAAAACTTAGAATTTACTGAAAAACCCGCATTAGACGAAATGCACAGTGTAGTACATTGTATATGAGTGAGTTGCACTGAAAAACTTAGAATTCACTGAAAAACCCGCATTAGACGAAATGCACAGTGTAGTACATTGTATATGAGTGAGTTGCACTGAAAAACTTAGAATTCACTGAAAAACCCGCATTAGACGAAATGCACAGTGTAGTACATTGTATATGAGTGAGTTGCACTGAAAAACTTAGAATTCACTGAAAAACCCGCATTAGACGAAATGCACAGTGTAGTACATTGTATATGAGTGAGTTGCACTGAAAAACTTAGAATTCACTGAAAAACCCGCATTAGACGAAATGCACAGTGTAGTACATTGTATATGAGTGAGTTGCACTGAAAAACTTAGAATTTACTGAAAAACCCGCATTAGACGAAATGCACAGTGTAGTACATTGTATATGAGTGAGTTGCACTGAAAAACTTAGAATTTACTGAAAAACCCGCATTAGACGAAATGCACAGTGTAGTACATTGTATATGAGTGAGTTGCACTGAAAAACTTAGAATTCACTGAAAAACCCGCATTAGACGAAATGCACAGTGTAGTACATTGTATATGAGTGAGTTGCACTGAAAAACTTAGAATTCACTGAAAAACCCGCATTAGACGAAATGCACAGTGTAGTACATTGTATATGAGTGAGTTGCACTGAAAAACTTAGAATTCACTGAAAAACCCGCATTAGACGAAATGCACAGTGTAGTACATTGTATATGAGTGAGTTGCACTGAAAACTTAGAATTTACTGAAAAACCCGCATTAGACGAAATGCACAGTGTAGTACATTGTATATGAGTGAGTTGCACTGAAAAACTTAGAATTCACTGAAAAACCCGCATTAGACGAAATGCACAGTGTAGTACATTGTATATGAGTGAGTTGCACTGAAAAACTTAGAATTTACTGAAAAACCCGCATTAGACGAAATGCACAGTGTAGTACATTGTATATGAGTGAGTTGCACTGAAAAACTTAGAATTTACTGAAAAACCCGCATTAGACGAAATGCACAGTGTAGTACATTGTATATGAGTGAGTTGCACTGAAAAACTTAGAATTTCACTGAAAAACCCGCATTAGACGAAATGCACAGTGTAGTACATTGTATATGAGTGAGTTGCACTGAAAAACTTAGAATTCACTGAAAAACCCGCATTAGACGAAATGCACAGTGTAGTACATTGTATATGAGTGAGTTGCAGTGAAAAACTTAGAATTTACTGAAAAACCCGCATTAGACGAAATGCACAGTGTAGTACATTGTATATGAGTGAGTTGCACTGAAAAACTTAGAATTTACTGAAAAACCCGCATTAGACGAAATGCACAGTGTAGTACATTGTATATGAGTGAGTTGCACTGAAAAACTTAGAATTTACTGAAAAACCCGCATTAGACGAAATGCACAGTGTAGTACATTGTATATGAGTGAGTTGCAATGAAAAACTTAGAATTTACTGAAAAACCCGCATTAGACGAAATGCACAGTGTAGTACATTGTATATGAGTGAGTTGCACTGAAAAACTTAGAATTCACTGAAAAACCCGCATTAGACGAAATGCACAGTGTAGTACATTGTATATGAGTGAGTTGCACTGAAAAACTTAGAATTCACTGAAAAACCCGCATTAGACGAAATGCACAGTGTAGTACATTGTATATGAGTGAGTTGCACTGAAAAACTTAGAATTTACTGAAAAACCCGCATTAGACGAAATGCACAGTGTAGTACATTGTATATGAGTGAGTTGCACTGAAAAACTTAGAATTTACTGAAAAACCCGCATTAGACGAAATGCACAGTGTAGTACATTGTATATGAGTGAGTTGCACTGAAAAACTTAGAATTTACTGAAAAACCCGCATTAGACGAAATGCACAGTTTAGTACATTGTATATGAGTGAGTTGCACTGAAAAACTTAGAATTTACTGAAAAACCCGCATTAGACGAAATGCACAGTGTAGTACATTGTATGAGTGAGTTGCACTGAAAAACTTAGAATTTACTGAAAAACCCGCATTAGACGAAATGCACAGTGTAGTACATTGTATGAGTGAGTTGCACTGAAAAACTTAGAATTTACTAAAAAAACCGCATTAGACGAAATGCACAGTGTAGTACAATGTATATGAGTGAGTTGCACTGAAAAACTTAGAATTTACTGAAAAACCCGCATTAGAGGAAATGCACAGTGTAGTACATTGTATATGAGTGAGTTGCACTGAAAAACTTAGAATTCACTGAAAAACCCGCATTAGAGGAAATGCACAGTTTAGTACATTGTATATGAGTGAGTTGCACTGAAAAACTTAGAATTCACTGAAAAACCCGCATTAGAGGAAATGCACAGTGTAGTACATTGTATATGAGTGAGTTGCACTGAAAAACTTAGAATTCACTGAAAAACCCGCATTAGACGAAATGCACAGTGTAGTACATTGTATATGAGTGAGTTGCACTGAAAACTTAGAATTCACTGAAAAACCCGCATTAGACGAAATGCACAGTGTAGTACATTGTATATGAGTGAGTTGCACTGAAAAACTTAGAATTTACTGAAAAACCCGCATTAGACGAAATGCACAGTGTAGTACATTGTATATGAGTGAGTTGCACTGAAAAACTTAGAATTCACTGAAAAACCCGCATTAGACGAAATGCACAGTGTAGTACATTGTATATGAGTGAGTTGCACTGAAAAACTTAGAATTTACTGAAAAACCCGCATTAGACGAAATGCACAGTGTAGTACATTGTATATGAGTGAGTTGCACTGAAAAACTTAGAATTTACTGAAAAACCCACATTAGACGAAATGCACAGTGTAGTACATTGTATATGAGTGAGTTGCACTGAAAAACTTAGAATTCACTGAAAAACCCGCATTAGACGAAATGCACAGTGTAGTACATTGTATATGAGTGAGTTGCACTGAAAAACTTAGAATTCACTGAAAAACCCGCATTAGACGAAATGCACAGTGTAGTACATTGTATATGAGTGAGTTGCACTGAAAAACTTAGAATTTACTGAAAAACCCGCATTAGACGAAATGCACAGTGTAGTACATTGTATATGAGTGAGTTGCACTGAAAAACTTAGAATTTACTGAAAAACCCGCATTAGACGAAATGCACAGTGTAGTACATAGTATATGAGTGAGTTGCACTGAAAAACTTAGAATTTACTGAAAAACCCGCATTAGACGAAATGCACAGTGTAGTACATTGTATATGAGTGAGTTGCACTGAAAAACTAAGAATTCACTGAAAAACCCGCATTAGACGAAATGCACAGTGTAGTACATTGTATATGAGTGAGTTGCACTGAAAAACTTAGAATTCACTGAAAAACCCGCATTAGACGAAATGCACAGTGTAGTACATTGTATATGAGTGAGTTGCACTGAAAAACTTAGAATTTACTGAAAAACCCGCATTAGACGAAATGCACAGTGTAGTACATTGTATATGAGTGAGTTGCAATGAAAAACTTAGAATTTACTGAAAAACCCGCATTAGACGAAATGCACAGTGTAGTACATTGTATATGAGTGAGTTGCACTGAAAAACTTAGAATTTACTGAAAAACCCGCATTAGACGAAATGCACAGTGTAGTACATTGTATATGAGTGAGTTGCACTGAAAAACTTAGAATTTACTGAAAAACCCGCATTAGACGAAATGCACAGTGTAGTACATAGTATATGAGTGAGTTGCAATGAAAAACTTAGAATTTACTGAAAAACCCGCATTAGACGAAATGCACAGTGTAGTACATTGTATATGAGTGAGTTGCACTGAAAAACTTAGAATTCACTGAAAAACCCGCATTAGACGAAATGCACAGTGTAGTACATTGTATATGAGTGAGTTGCACTGAAAAACTTAGAATTCACTGAAAAACCCGCATTAGACGAAATGCACAGTGTAGTACATTGTATATGAGTGAGTTGCACTGAAAAACTTAGAATTCACTGAAAAACCCGCATTAGACGAAATGCACAGTGTAGTACATTGTATATGAGTGAGTTGCACTGAAAAACTTAGAATTACTGAAAAACCCGCATTAGACAAAATGCACAGTGTAGTACATTGTATATGAGTGAGTTGCACTGAAAAACTTAGAATTCACTGAAAAACCCGCATTAGACGAAATGCACAGTGTAGTACATTGTATATGAGTGAGTTGCACTGAAAAACTTAGAATTCACTGAAAAACCCGCATTAGACGAAATGCACAGTGTAGTACATTGTATATGAGTGAGTTGCACTGAAAAACTTAGAATTCACTGAAAAACCCGCATTAGACGAAATGCACAGTGTAGTACATTGTATATGAGTGAGTTGCACTGAAAAACTTAGAATTTACTGAAAAACCCGCATTAGACGAAATGCACAGTGTAGTACATTGTATATGAGTGAGTTGCACTGAAAAACTTAGAATTCACTGAAAAACCCGCATTAGACGAAATGCACAGTGTAGTACATTGTATATGAGTGAGTTGCACTGAAAAACTTAGAATTTACTGAAAAACCCGCATTAGACGAAATGCACAGTGTAGTACATTGTATATGAGTGAGTTGCACTGAAAAACTTAGAATTCACTGAAAAACCCGCATTAGACGAAATGCACAGTGTAGTACATTGTATATGAGTGAGTTGCACTGAAAAACTTAGAATTCACTGAAAAACCCGCATTAGACGAAATGCACAGTGTAGTACATTGTATATGAGTGAGTTGCACTGAAAAACTTAGAATTCACTGAAAAACCCGCATTAGACGAAATGCACAGTGTAGTACATTGTATATGAGTGAGTTGCACTGAAAAACTTAGAATTCACTGAAAAACCCGCATTAGACGAAATGCACAGTGTAGTACATTGTATATGAGTGAGTTGCACTGAAAAACTTAGAATTCACTGAAAAACCCGCATTAGACGAAATGCACAGTGTAGTACATTGTATATGAGTGAGTTGCACTGAAAAACTTAGAATTCACTGAAAAACCCGCATTAGACGAAATGCACAGTGTAGTACATTGTATATGAGTGAGTTGCACTGAAAAACTTAGAATTTACTGAAAAACACGCATTAGACGAAATGCACAGTGTAGTACATTGTATATGAGTGAGTTGCACTGAAAAACTTAGAATTCACTGAAAAAACCCGAATTAGACGAAATGCACAGTGTAGTACATTGTATATGAGTGAGTTGCACTGAAAAACTTAGAATTTACTGAAAAACCCGCATTAGACGAAATGCACAGTGTAGTACATTGTATATGAGTGAGTTGCACTGAAAAACTTAGAATTTACTGAAAAACCCACATTAGACGAAATGCACAGTGTAGTACATTGTATATGAGTGAGTTGCACTGAAAAACTTAGAATTCACTGAAAAACCCGCATTAGACGAAATGCACAGTGTAGTACATTGTATATGAGTGAGTTGCACTGAAAAACTTAGAATTCACTGAAAAAACCCGCATTAGACGAAATGCACAGTGTAGTACATTGTATATGAGTGAGTTGCACTGAAAAACTTAGAATTCACTGAAAAACCCGCATTAGACGAAATGCACAGTGTAGTACATTGTATATGAGTGAGTTGCACTGAAAAACTTAGAATTTACTGAAAAACCCGCATTAGACGAAATGCACAGTGTAGTACATTGTATATGAGTGAGTTGCACTGAAAAACTTAGAATTTACTGAAAAACCCGCATTAGACGAAATGCACAGTGTAGTACATAGTATATGAGTGAGTTGCACTGAAAAACTTAGAATTTACTGAAAAACCCGCATTAGACGAAATGCACAGTGTAGTACATTGTATATGAGTGAGTTGCACTGAAAAACTCAGAATTCACTGAAAAACCCGCATTAGACGAAATGCACAGTGTAGTACATTGTATATGAGTGAGTTGCACTGAAAAACTCAGAATTCACTGAAAAACCCGCATTAGACGAAATGCACAGTGTAGTACATTGTATATGAGTGAGTTGCACTGAAAAACTTAGAATTCACTGAAAAACCCGCATTAGACGAAATGCACAGTGTAGTACATTGTATATGAGTGAGTTGCACTGAAAAACTTAGAATTTACTGAAAAACCCGCATTAGACGAAATGCACAGTGTAGTACATTGTATATGAGTGAGTTGCAATGAAAAACTTAGAATTTACTGAAAAACCCGCATTAGACGAAATGCACAGTGTAGTACATTGTATATGAGTGAGTTGCACTGAAAAACTTAGAATTTACTGAAAAACCCGCATTAGACGAAATGCACAGTGTAGTACATTGTATATGAGTGAGTTGCACTGAAAAACTTAGAATTTACTGAAAAACACGCATTAGACGAAATGCACAGTGTAGTACATAGTATATGAGTGAGTTGCACTGAAAAACTTAGAATTTACTGAAAAACACGCATTAGACGAAATGCACAGTGTAGTACATTGTATATGAGTGAGTTGCAATGAAAAACTTAGAATTTACTGAAAAACCCGCATTAGACGAAATGCACAGTGTAGTACATAGTATGAGTGAGTTGCACTGAAAAACTTAGAATTTACTGAAAAACCCGCATTAGACGAAATGCACAGTGTAGTACATTGTATATGAGTGAGTTGCACTGAAAAAGTTAGAATTTACTGAAAAACCCGCATTAGACGAAATGCACAGTTTAGTACATTGTATATGAGTGAGTTGCACTGAAAAACTTAGAATTTACTGAAAAACCCCCATTAGACCAAATGCACAGTGTAGTACATAGTATATGAGTGAGTTGCACTGAAAAACTTAGAATTTACTGAAAAACCCGCATTAGACGAAATGCACAGTGTAGTACATTGTATATGAGTGAGTTGCACTGAAAAAGTTAGAATTTACTGAAAAACCCGCATTAGACGAAATGCACAGTGTAGTACATTGTATATGAGTGAGTTGCACTGAAAAACTTAGAATTTACTGAAAAACCCGCATTAGACGAAATGCACAGTGTAGTACATTGTATATGAGTGAGTTGCACTGAAAAACTTAGAATTTACTGAAAAACCCGCATTAGACGAAATGCACAGTGTAGTACAATGTATATGAGTGAGTTGCACTGAAAAACTTAGAATTCACTGAAAAACCCGCATTAGACGAAATGCACAGTGTAGTACATTGTATATGAGTGAGTTGCACTGAAAAACTTAGAATTCACTGAAAAACCCGCATTAGACGAAATGCACAGTGTAGTACATTGTATATGAGTGAGTTGCACTGAAAAACTTAGAATTCACTGAAAAACCCGCATTAGACGAAATGCACAGTGTAGTACATTGTATATGAGTGAGTTGCACTGAAAAACTTAGAATTCACTGAAAAACCCGCATTAGACGAAATGCACAGTGTAGTACATTGTATATGAGTGAGTTGCACTGAAAAACTTAGAATTCACTGAAAAACCCGCATTAGACGAAATGCACAGTGTAGTACATTGTATATGAATGAGTTGCACTGAAAAACTTAGAATTACTGAAAAACCCGCATTAGACGAAATGCACAGTGTAGTACATTGTATATGAGTGAGTTGCACTGAAAAACTTAGAATTCACTGAAAAACCCGCATTAGACGAAATGCACAGTGTAGTACATTGTATATGAGTGAGTTGCACTGAAAAACTTAGAATTTACTGAAAAACCCACATTAGACGAAATGCACAGTGTAGTACATTGTATATGAGTGAGTTGCACTGAAAAACTTAGAATTCACTGAAAAACCCGCATTAGACGAAATGCACAGTGTAGTACATTGTATATGAGTGAGTTGCACTGAAAAACTTAGAATTCACTGAAAAACCCGCATTAGACGAAATGCACAGTGTAGTACATTGTATATGAGTGAGTTGCACTGAAAAACTTAGAATTCACTGAAAAACCCGCATTAGACGAAATGCACAGTGTAGTACATTGTATATGAGTGAGTTGCACTGAAAAACTTAGAATTTACTGAAAAACCCGCATTAGACGAAATGCACAGTGTAGTACATTGTATATGAGTGAGTTGCACTGAAAAACTTAGAATTCACTGAAAAACCCGCATTAGACGAAATGCACAGTGTAGTACATTGTATATGAGTGAGTTGCACTGAAAAACTCAGAATTCACTGAAAAACCCGCATTAGACGAAATGCACAGTGTAGTACATTGTATATGAGTGAGTTGCACTGAAAAACTTAGAATTCACTGAAAAACCCGCATTAGACGAAATGCACAGTGTAGTACATTGTATATGAGTGAGTTGCACTGAAAAACTTAGAATTTACTGAAAAACCCGCATTAGACGAAATGCACAGTGTAGTACATTGTATATGAGTGAGTTGCAATGAAAAACTTAGAATTTACTGAAAAACCCGCATTAGACGAAATGCACATTGTAGTACATTGTATATGAGTGAGTTGCACTGAAAAACTTAGAATTTACTGAAAAACCCGCATTAGACGAAATGCACAGTGTAGTACATTGTATATGAGTGAGTTGCACTGAAAAACTTAGAACTTACTGAAAAACACGCATTAGACGAAATGCACAGTGTAGTACATAGTATATGAGTGAGTTGCAATGAAAAACTTAGAATTTACTGAAAAACACGCATTAGACGAAATGCACAGTGTAGTACATTGTATATGAGTGAGTTGCAATGAAAAACTTAGAATTTACTGAAAAACCCGCATTAGACGAAATGCACAGTGTAGTACATTGTATATGAGTGAGTTGCACTGAAAAACTTAGAATTCACTGAAAAACCCGCATTAGACGAAATGCACAGTGTAGTACATTGTATATGAGTGAGTTGCACTGAAAAACTTAGAATTCACTGAAAAACCCGCATTAGACGAAATGCACAGTGTAGTACATTGTATATGAGTGAGTTGCACTGAAAAACTTAGATTTACTGAAAAACCCGCATTAGACGAAATGCACAGTGTAGTACATTGTATATGAGTGAGTTGCACTGAAAAACTTAGAATTCACTGAAAAACCCGCATTAGACGAAATGCACAGTGTAGTACATTGTATATGAGTGAGTTGCACTGAAAAACTTAGATTTACTGAAAAACCCGCATTAGACGAAATGCACAGTGTAGTACATAGTATATGAGTGAGTTGCACTGAAAAACTTAGAATTTACTGAAAACACGCATTAGACGAAATGCACAGTGTAGTACATTGTATATGAGTGAGTTGCACTGAAAAACTTAGAATTCACTGAAAAACCCGCATTAGACGAAATGCACAGTGTAGTACATTGTATATGAGTGAGTTGCACTGAAAAACTTAGAATTTACTGAAAAAACACGCATTAGACGAAATGCACAGTGTAGTACATTGTATATGAGTGAGTTGCACTGAAAAACTTAGAATTCACTGAAAAACCCGAATTAGACGAAATGCACAGTGTAGTACATTGTATATGAGTGAGTTGCACTGAAAAACTTAGAATTTACTGAAAAACCCGCATTAGACGAAATGCACAGTGTAGTACATTGTATATGAGTGAGTTGCACTGAAAAACTTAGAATTTACTGAAAAACCCACATTAGACGAAATGCACAGTGTAGTACATTGTATATGAGTGAGTTGCACTGAAAAACTTAGAATTCACTGAAAACCCGCATTAG
The DNA here is from genome assembly GCF_978045245.1 of Mus caroli. Taxonomy (NCBI): domain Eukaryota; kingdom Metazoa; phylum Chordata; class Mammalia; order Rodentia; family Muridae; genus Mus; species Mus caroli. The sequence continues at coordinate 76,491 of NW_028227420.1, read as the reverse complement.
ACGAAATGCACAGTGTAGTACATTGTATATGAGTGAGTTGCACTGAAAAACTTAGAATTCACTGAAAAACCCGCATTAGACGAAATGCACAGTGTAGTACATTGTATATGAGTGAGTTGCACTGAAAAACTTAGAATTCACTGAAAAACCCGCATTAGACGAAATGCACAGTGTAGTACATTGTATATGAGTGAGTTGCACTGAAAAACTTAGAATTTACTGAAAAACCCGCATTAGACGAAATGCACAGTGTAGTACATTGTATATGAGTGAGTTGCACTGAAAAACTTAGAATTTACTGAAAAACCCGCATTAGACGAAATGCACAGTGTAGTACATAGTATATGAGTGAGTTGCACTGAAAAACTTAGAATTTACTGAAAAACCCGCATTAGACGAAATGCACAGTGTAGTACATTGTATATGAGTGAGTTGCACTGAAAAACTCAGAATTCACTGAAAAACCCGCATTAGACGAAATGCACAGTGTAGTACATTGTATATGAGTGAGTTGCACTGAAAAACTCAGAATTCACTGAAAAACCCGCATTAGACGAAATGCACAGTGTAGTACATTGTATATGAGTGAGTTGCACTGAAAAACTTAGAATTCACTGAAAAACCCGCATTAGACGAAATGCACAGTGTAGTACATTGTATATGAGTGAGTTGCACTGAAAAACTTAGAATTTACTGAAAAACCCGCATTAGACGAAATGCACAGTGTAGTACATTGTATATGAGTGAGTTGCAATGAAAAACTTAGAATTTACTGAAAAACCCGCATTAGACGAAATGCACAGTGTAGTACATTGTATATGAGTGAGTTGCACTGAAAAACTTAGAATTTACTGAAAAACCCGCATTAGACGAAATGCACAGTGTAGTACATTGTATATGAGTGAGTTGCACTGAAAAACTTAGAATTTACTGAAAAACACGCATTAGACGAAATGCACAGTGTAGTACATAGTATATGAGTGAGTTGCACTGAAAAACTTAGAATTTACTGAAAAACACGCATTAGACGAAATGCACAGTGTAGTACATTGTATATGAGTGAGTTGCAATGAAAAACTTAGAATTTACTGAAAAACCCGCATTAGACGAAATGCACAGTGTAGTACATAGTATGAGTGAGTTGCACTGAAAAACTTAGAATTTACTGAAAAACCCGCATTAGACGAAATGCACAGTGTAGTACATTGTATATGAGTGAGTTGCACTGAAAAAGTTAGAATTTACTGAAAAACCCGCATTAGACGAAATGCACAGTTTAGTACATTGTATATGAGTGAGTTGCACTGAAAAACTTAGAATTTACTGAAAAACCCCCATTAGACCAAATGCACAGTGTAGTACATAGTATATGAGTGAGTTGCACTGAAAAACTTAGAATTTACTGAAAAACCCGCATTAGACGAAATGCACAGTGTAGTACATTGTATATGAGTGAGTTGCACTGAAAAAGTTAGAATTTACTGAAAAACCCGCATTAGACGAAATGCACAGTGTAGTACATTGTATATGAGTGAGTTGCACTGAAAAACTTAGAATTTACTGAAAAACCCGCATTAGACGAAATGCACAGTGTAGTACATTGTATATGAGTGAGTTGCACTGAAAAACTTAGAATTTACTGAAAAACCCGCATTAGACGAAATGCACAGTGTAGTACAATGTATATGAGTGAGTTGCACTGAAAAACTTAGAATTCACTGAAAAACCCGCATTAGACGAAATGCACAGTGTAGTACATTGTATATGAGTGAGTTGCACAGAAAAACTTAGAATTCACTGAAAAACCCGCATTAGACGAAATGCACAGTGTAGTACATTGTATATGAGTGAGTTGCACTGAAAAACTTAGAATTCACTGAAAAACCCGCATTAGACGAAATGCACAGTGTAGTACATTGTATATGAGTGAGTTGCACTGAAAAACTTAGAATTCACTGAAAAACCCGCATTAGACGAAATGCACAGTGTAGTACATTGTATATGAGTGAGTTGCACTGAAAAACTTAGAATTCACTGAAAAACCCGCATTAGACGAAATGCACAGTGTAGTACATTGTATATGAATGAGTTGCACTGAAAAACTTAGAATTTACTGAAAAACCCGCATTAGACGAAATGCACAGTGTAGTACATTGTATATGAGTGAGTTGCACTGAAAAACTTAGAATTCACTGAAAAACCCGCATTAGACGAAATGCACAGTGTAGTACATTGTATATGAGTGAGTTGCACTGAAAAACTTAGAATTTACTGAAAAACCCACATTAGACGAAATGCACAGTGTAGTACATTGTATATGAGTGAGTTGCACTGAAAAACTTAGAATTCACTGAAAAACCCGCATTAGACGAAATGCACAGTGTAGTACATTGTATATGAGTGAGTTGCACTGAAAAACTTAGAATTCACTGAAAAACCCGCATTAGACGAAATGCACAGTGTAGTACATTGTATATGAGTGAGTTGCACTGAAAAACTTAGAATTCACTGAAAAACCCGCATTAGACGAAATGCACAGTGTAGTACATTGTATATGAGTGAGTTGCACTGAAAAACTTAGAATTTACTGAAAAACCCGCATTAGACGAAATGCACAGTGTAGTACATTGTATATGAGTGAGTTGCACTGAAAAACTTAGAATTCACTGAAAAACCCGCATTAGACGAAATGCACAGTGTAGTACATTGTATATGAGTGAGTTGCACTGAAAAACTCAGAATTCACTGAAAAACCCGCATTAGACGAAATGCACAGTGTAGTACATTGTATATGAGTGAGTTGCACTGAAAAACTTAGAATTCACTGAAAAACCCGCATTAGACGAAATGCACAGTGTAGTACATTGTATATGAGTGAGTTGCACTGAAAAACTTAGAATTTACTGAAAAACCCGCATTAGACGAAATGCACAGTGTAGTACATTGTATATGAGTGAGTTGCAATGAAAAACTTAGAATTTACTGAAAAACCCGCATTAGACGAAATGCACATTGTAGTACATTGTATATGAGTGAGTTGCACTGAAAAACTTAGAATTTACTGAAAAACCCGCATTAGACGAAATGCACAGTGTAGTACATTGTATATGAGTGAGTTGCACTGAAAAACTTAGAACTTACTGAAAAACACGCATTAGACGAAATGCACAGTGTAGTACATAGTATATGAGTGAGTTGCAATGAAAAACTTAGAATTTACTGAAAAACACGCATTAGACGAAATGCACAGTGTAGTACATTGTATATGAGTGAGTTGCAATGAAAAACTTAGAATTTACTGAAAAACCCGCATTAGACGAAATGCACAGTGTAGTACATTGTATATGAGTGAGTTGCACTGAAAAACTTAGAATTCACTGAAAAACCCGCATTAGACGAAATGCACAGTGTAGTACATTGTATATGAGTGAGTTGCACTGAAAAACTTAGAATTCACTGAAAAACCCGCATTAGACGAAATGCACAGTGTAGTACATTGTATATGAGTGAGTTGCACTGAAAAACTTAGATTTACTGAAAAACCCGCATTAGACGAAATGCACAGTGTAGTACATTGTATATGAGTGAGTTGCACTGAAAAACTTAGAATTCACTGAAAAACCCGCATTAGACGAAATGCACAGTGTAGTACATTGTATATGAGTGAGTTGCACTGAAAAACTTAGATTTACTGAAAAACCCGCATTAGACGAAATGCACAGTGTAGTACATAGTATATGAGTGAGTTGCACTGAAAAACTTAGAATTTACTGAAAAACCCGCATTAGACAAAATGCACAGTGTAGTAGTACATTGTATATGAGTGAGTTGCACTGAAAAACTTAGAATTCACTGAAAAACCCGCATTAGACGAAATGCACAGTGTAGTACATTGTATATGAGTGAGTTGCACTGAAAAACTTAGAATTCACTGAAAAACCCGCATTAGACGAAATGCACAGTGTAGTACATTGTATATGAGTGAGTTGCACTGAAAAACTTAGAATTCACTGAAAAACCCGCATTAGACGAAATGCACAGTGTAGTACATTGTATATGAGTGAGTTGCACTGAAAAACTTAGAATTTACTGAAAAACCCGCATTAGACGAAATGCACAGTGTAGTACATTGTATATGAGTGAGTTGCACTGAAAAACTTAGAATTCACTGAAAAACCCGCATTAGACGAAATGCACAGTGTAGTACATTGTATATGAGTGAGTTGCACTGAAAAACTTAGAATTTACTGAAAAACCCGCATTAGACGAAATGCACAGTGT
>NW_028227420.1:41279-72110 GCF_978045245.1 Mus caroli | reverse complement strand
ACAGTGTAGTACATTGTATATAAGTGAGTTGCACTGAAAAACTTAGAATTCACTGAAAAACCCGAATTAGACGAAATGCACAGTGTAGTACATTGTATATGAGTGAGTTGCACTGAAAAACTTAGAATTCACTGAAAAACCCGCATTAGACGAAATGCACAGTGTAGTACATTGTATATGAGTGAGTTGCACTGAAAAACTTAGAATTCACTGAAAAACCCGCATTAGACGAAATGCACAGTGTAGTACATTGTATATGAGTGAGTTGCACTGAAAAACTTAGAATTTACTGAAAAACCCGCATTAGACTAAATGCACAGTGTAGTACATTGTATATGAGTGAGTTGCACTGAAAAACTTAGAATTTACTGAAAAACCCGCATTAGACGAAATGCACAGTGTAGTACATTGTATATGAGTGAGTTGCACTGAAAAACTTAGAATTTACTGAAAAACCCGCATTAGAGGAAATGCACAGTGTAGTACATTGTATATGAGTGAGTTGCACTGAAAAACTTAGAATTCACTGAAAAACCCGCATTAGACGAAATGCACAGTGTAGTACATTGTATATGAGTGAGTTGCACTGAAAAAATTAGAATTCACTGAAAAACCCGCATTAGACGAAATGCACTAGTGTAGTACATTGTATATGAGTGAGTTGCACTGAAAAACTTAGAATTCACTGAAAAACCCGCATTAGACGAAATGCACAGTGTAGTACATTGTATATGAGTGAGTTGCACTGAAAAACTTAGAATTCACTGAAAAACCCCTATTAGACGAAATGCACAGTGTAGTACATTGTATATGAGTGAGTTGCACTGAAAAACTTAGAATTCACTGAAAAACCCGCATTAGACGAAATGCACAGTGTAGTACATTGTATATGAGTGAGTTGCACTGAAAAACTTAGAATTCACTGAAAAACCCGCATTAGACGAAATGCACAGTGTAGTACATAGTATATGAGTGAGTTGCACTGAAAAACTTAGAATTTACTTAAAAACCCGCATTAGACGAAATGCACAGTGTAGTACATTGTATATGAGTGAGTTGCACTGAAAAAGTTAGAATTTACTGAAAAACCCGCATTAGACGAAATGCACAGTTTAGTACATTGTATATGAGTGAGTTGCACTGAAAAACTTAGAATTTACTGAAAAACCCGCATTAGACGAAATGCACAGTGTAGTACATAGTATATGAGTGAGTTGCACTGAAAAACTAGAATTCACTGAAAAACCCGCATTAGACGAAATGCACAGTGTAGTACATTGTATATGAGTGAGTTGCACTGAAAAACTTAGAATTCACTGAAATACCCGCATTAGACGAAATGCACAGTGTAGTACATTGTATATGAGTGAGTTGCACTGAAAAACTTAGAATTTACTGAAAAACCCGCATTAGACGAAATGCACAGTGTAGTACATTGTATATGAGTGGGTTGCACTGAAAAAATTAGAATTCACTGAAAAACCCGCATTAGACGAAATGCACAGTGTAGTACATTGTATAAGAGTGAGTTGCACTGAAAAACTTAGAATTCACTGAAAAACCCGCATTAGACGAAATGCACAGTGTAGTACATTGTATATGAGTGAGTTGCACTGAAAAACTTAGAATTCACTGAAAAACCCGCATTAGACGAAATGCACAGTGTAGTACATTGTATAAGAGTGAGTTGCACTGAAAAACTTAGAATTCACTGAAAAACCCGCATTAGACGAAATGCACAGTGTAGTACATTGTATATGAGTGAGTTGCACTGAAAAACTTAGAATTCACTGAAAAACCCGCATTAGACGAAATGCACAGTGTAGTACATTGTATATGAGTGAGTTGCACTGAAAAACTTAGAATTTACTGAAAAACCCGCATTAGACGAAATGCACAGTGTAGTACATAGTATATGAGTGAGTTGCACTGAAACACTTAGAATTTACTGAAAAACCCGCATTAGACGAAATGCACAGTGTAGTACATTGTATATGAGTGAGTTGCACTGAAAAACTTAGAATTCACTGAAAAACCCGCATTAGACGAAATGCACAGTGTAGTACATTGTATATGAGTGAGTTGCACTGAAAAACTTAGAATTTACTGAAAAACCCGCATTAGACGAAATGCACAGTGTAGTACATTGTATATGAGTGAGTTGCACTGAAAAACTTAGAATTTACTGAAAAACCCGCATTAGACGAAATGCACAGTTTAGTACATTGTATATGAGTGAGTTGCACTGAAAAACTTAGAATTTACTGACAAACCCGCATTAGACGAAATGCACAGTGTAGTACATTGTATAGGAGTGAGTTGCACTGAAAAAGTTAGAATTTACTGAAAACCCGCATTAGACGAAATGCACAGTTTAGTACATTGTATATGAGTGAGTTGCACTGAAAAACTTAGAATTTACTGACAAACCCGCATTAGACGAAATGCACAGTGTAGTACATTGTATATGAGTGAGTTGCACTGAAAAAGTTAGAATTTACTGAAAAACCCGCATTAGACGAAATGCACAGTTTAGTACATTGTATGAGTGAGTTGCACTGAAAAACTTAGAATTTACTGAAAACCCGCATTAGACGAAATGCACAGTGTAGTACATTGTATATGAGTGAGTTGCACTGAAAAACTTAGAATTTACTGAAAAACCCGCATTAGACGAAATGCACAGTGTAGTACATTGTATATGAGTGAGTTGCACTGAAAAACTTAGAATTTACTGAAAAACCCGCATTAGACGAAATGCACAGTGTAGTACATAGTATATGAGTGAGTTGCACTGAAAAACTTAGAATTTACTGAAAAACCCGCATTAGACGAAATGCACAGTGTAGTACATTGTATATGAGTGAGTTGCACTGAAAAACTTAGAATTTACTGAAAAACCCGCATTAGACGAAATGCACAGTGTAGTACATTGTATATGAGTGAGTTGCACTGAAAAACTTAGAATTCACTGAAAAACCCGCATTGACGAAATGCACAGTGTAGTACATTGTATATGAGTGAGTTGCACTGAAAAACTTAGAATTCACTGAAAAACCCGCATTAGACGAAATGCACAGTGTAGTACATTGTATATGAGTGAGTTGCACTGAAAAACTTAGAATTTACTGAAAAACCCGCATTAGACGAAATGCACAGTGTAGTACATTGTATATGAGTGGGTTGCACTGAAAAAATTAGAATTCACTGAAAAACCCGCATTAGACGAAATGCACAGTGTAGTACATTGTATAAGAGTGAGTTGCACTGAAAAACTTAGAATTCACTGAAAAACCCGCATTAGACGAAATGCACAGTGTAGTACATTGTATATGAGTGAGTTGCACTGAAAAACTTAGAATTCACTGAAAAACCCGCATTAGACGAAATGCACAGAGTAGTACATTGTATAAGAGTGAGTTGCACTGAAAAACTTAGAATTCACTGAAAAACCCGCATTAGACGAAATGCACAGTGTAGTACATTGTATATGAGTGAGTTGCACTGAAAAACTTAGAATTCACTGAAAAACCCGCATTAGACGAAATGCACAGTGTAGTACATTGTATATGAGTGAGTTGCACTGAAAAACTTAGAATTTACTGAAAAACCCGCATTAGACGAAATGCACAGTGTAGTATATAGTATATGAGTGAGTTGCACTGAAAAACTTAGAATTTACTGAAAAACCCGCATTAGACGAAATGCACAGTGTAGTACATTGTATATGAGTGAGTTGCACTGAAAAACTTAGAATTCACTGAAAAACCCGCATTAGACGAAATGCACAGTGTAGTACATTGTATATGAGTGAGTTGCACTGAAAAACTTAGAATTTACTGAAAAACCCGCAGTAGACGAAATGCACAGTGTAGTACATTGTATGAGTGAGTTGCACTGAAAAACTTAGAATTTACTGAAAAACCCGCATTAGACGAAATGCACAGTTTAGTACATTGTATATGAGTGAGTTGCACTGAAAAACTTAGAATTTACTGACAAACCCGCATTAGACGAAATGCACAGTGTAGTACATTGTATATGAGTGAGTTGCACTGAAAAAGTTAGAATTTACTGAAAAACCCGCATTAGACGAAATGCACAGTTTAGTACATTGTATATGAGTGAGTTGCACTGAAAAACTTAGAATTTACTGACAAACCCGCATTAGACGAAATGCACAGTGTAGTACATTGTATATGAGTGAGTTGCACTGAAAAAGTTAGAATTTACTGAAAAACCCGCATTAGACGAAATGCACAGTTTAGTACATTGTATGAGTGAGTTGCACTGAAAAACTTAGAATTTACTGAAAAACCCGCATTAGACGAAATGCACAGTGTAGTACATTGTATATGAGTGAGTTGCACTGAAAAACTTAGAATTTACTGAAAAACCCGCATTAGACGAAATGCACAGTGTAGTACATTGTATATGAGTGAGTTGCACTGAAAAACTTAGAATTTACTGAAAAACCCGCATTAGACGAAATGCACAGTGTAGTACATTGTATATGAGTGAGTTGCACTGAAAAACTTAGAATTTACTGAAAAACCCGCATTAGACGAAATGCACAGTGTAGTACATAGTATATGAGTGAGTTGCACTGAAAAACTTAGAATTTACTGAAAAACCCGCATTAGACGAAATGCACAGTGTAGTACATTGTATATGAGTGAGTTGCACTGAAAAACTTAGAATTTACTGAAAAAAACGCATTAGACGAAATGCACAGTGTAGTACATTGTATATGAGTGAGTTGCACTGAAAAACTTAGAATTTACTGAAAAACCCGCATTAGACGAAATGCACAGTGTAGTACATAGTATATGAGTGAGTTGCACTGAAAAACTTAGAATTTACTGAAAAACCCGCATTAGACGAAATGCACAGTGTAGTACATTGTATATGAGTGAGTTGCACTGAAAAACCTAGAATTTACTGAAAAACCCGCATTAGACGAAATGCACAGTGTAGTACATTGTATATGAGTGAGTTGCACTGAAAAACTTAGAATTTACTGACAAACCCGCATTAGACGAAATGCACAGTGTAGTACATTGTATATGAGTGAGTTGCACTGAAAAATTAAGAATTCACTGAAAAACCCGCATTAGACGAAATGCACAGTGTAGTACATTGTATATGAGTGAGTTGCACTGAAAAACTTAGAATTCACTGAAAAACCCGCATTGGACGAAATGCACAGTGTAGTACATTGTATATGAGTGGGTTGCACTGAAAAACTTAGAATTTACTGAAAAACCCGCATTAGACGAAATGCACAGTGTAGTACATTGTATAAGAGTGAGTTGCACTGAAAAACTTAGAATTTACTGAAAAACCCGCATTAGAAGAAATGCACAGTGTAGTACATTGTATATGAGTGGGTTGCACTGAAAAAATTAGAATTCACTGAAAAACCCGCATTAGACGAAATGCACAGTGTAGTACATTGTATAAGAGTGAGTTGCACTGAAAAACTTAGAATTTACTGAAAAACCCTCATTAGACCAAATGCACAGTGTAGTACATTGTATATGAGTGAGTTGCACTGAAAAACTTAGAATTTACTGAAAAACCCGCATTAGACGAAATGCACAGTGTAGTACATTGTATATGAGTGAGTTGCACTGAAAAACTTAGAATTTACTGAAAAACCCGCATTAGACGAAATGCACAGTGTAGTACATTGTATATGAGTGAGTTGCACTGAAAAACTTAGAATTTACTGAAAAACCCGCATTAGACAAAATGCACAGTGTAGTACATAGTATATGAGTGAGTTGCACTGAAAAACTTAGAATTTACTGAAAAACCCGCATTAGACGAAATGCACAGTGTAGTACATAGTATATGAGTGAGTTGCACTGAAAAACTTAGTATTTACTGAAAAACCCGCATTAGACGAAATGCACAGTGTAGTACATTGTATATGAGTGAGTTGCACTGAAAAACTTAGAATTCACTGAAAAACCCGCATTAGACGAAATGCACAGTGTAGTACATTGTATATGAGTGAGTTGCACTGAAAAACTTAGAATTTACTGAAAAACCCGCATTAGACGAAATGCACAGTGTAGTACATTATATATGAGTGAGTTGCACTGAAAAACTTAGAATTTACTGAAAAACCCATATTAGAAGAAATGCACAGTGTAGTACATTGTATATGAGTGAGTTGCACTGAAAAACTTAGAATTTACTGAAAAACCCGCATTAAACGAAATGCACAGTGTAGTACATTGTATATAAGTGAGTTGCACTGAAAAACTTAGAATTCACTGAAAAACCCGAATTAGACGAAATGCACACTGTAGTACATTGTATATGAGTGAGTTGCACTGAAAAACTTAGAATTCACTGAAAAACCCGCATTAGACGAAATGCACAGTGTAGTACATTGTATATGAGTGAGTTGCACTGAAAAACTTAGAATTCACTGAAAAACCCGCATTAGACGAAATGCACAGTGTAGTACATTGTATATGAGTGAGTTGCACTGAAAAACTTGGAATTTACTGAAAAACCCGCATTAGACGAAATGCACAGTGTAGTACATTGTATATGAGTGAGTTGCACTGAAAAACTTAGAATTTACTGAAAAACCCGCATTAGAGGAAATGCACAGTGTAGTACATTGTATATGAGTGAGTTGCACTGAAAAACTTAGAATTCACTGAAAAACCCGCATTAGACGAAATGCACAGTGTAGTACATTGTATATGAGTGAGTTGCACTGAAAAAATTAGAATTCACTGAAAAACCCGCATTAGACGAAATGCATAGTGTAGTACATTGTATATGAGTGAGTTGCACTGAAAAACTTAGAATTCACTGAAAAACCCGCATTAGACGAAATGCACAGTGTAGTACATTGTATATGAGTGAGTTGCACTGAAAAACTTAGAATTCACTGAAAAACCCTTATTAGACGAAATGCACAGTGTAGTACATTGTATATGAGTGAGTTGCACTGAAAAACTTAGAATTCACTGAAAAACCCGCATTAGACGAAATGCACAGTGTAGTACATTGTATATGAGTGAGTTGCACTGAAAAACTAGAATTCACTGAAAAACCCGCATTAGACGAAATGCACAGTGTAGTACATTGTATATGAGTGAGTTGCACTGAAAAACTTAGAATTCACTGAAATACCCGCATTAGACGAAATGCACAGTGTAGTACATTGTATATGAGTGAGTTGCACTGAAAAACTTAGAATTTACTGAAAAACCCGCATTAGACGAAATGCACAGTGTAGTACATTGTATATGAGTGGGTTGCACTGAAAAAATTAGAATTCACTGAAAAACCCGCATTAGACGAAATGCACAGTGTAGTACATTGTATAAGAGTGAGTTGCACTGAAAAACTTAGAATTCACTGAAAAACCCGCATTAGACGAAATGCACAGTGTAGTACATTGTATATGAGTGAGTTGCACTGAAAAACTTAGAATTCACTGAAAAACCCGCATTAGACGAAATGCACAGTGTAGTACATTGTATAAGAGTGAGTTGCACTGAAAAACTTAGAATTCACTGAAAAACCCGCATTAGACGAAATGCACAGTGTAGTACATTGTATATGAGTGAGTTGCACTGAAAAACTTAGAATTCACTGAAAAACCCGCATTAGACGAAATGCACAGTGTAGTACATTGTATATGAGTGAGTTGCACTGAAAAACTTAGAATTTACTGAAAAACCCGCATTAGACGAAATGCACAGTGTAGTACATAGTATATGAGTGAGTTGCACTGAAACACTTAGAATTTTCTGAAAAACCCGCATTAGACGAAATGCACAGTGTAGTACATTGTATATGAGTGAGTTGCACTGAAAAACTTAGAATTCACTGAAAAACCCGCATTAGACGAAATGCACAGTGTAGTACATTGTATATGAGTGAGTTGCACTGAAAAACTTAGAATTTACTGAAAAACCCGCATTAGACGAAATGCACAGTGTAGTACATTGTATATGAGTGAGTTGCACTGAAAATCTTAGAATTTACTGAAAAACCCGCATTAGACGAAATGCACAGTTTAGTACATTGTATATGAGTGAGTTGCACTGAAAAACTTAGAATTTACTGACAAACCCGCATTAGACGAAATGCACAGTGTAGTACATTGTATAGGAGTGAGTTGCACTGAAAAAGTTAGAATTTACTGAAAACCCCGCATTAGACGAAATGCACAGTTTAGTACATTGTATATGAGTGAGTTGCACTGAAAAACTTAGAATTTACTGACAAACCCGCATTAGACGAAATGCACAGTGTAGTACATTGTATATGAGTGAGTTGCACTGAAAAAGTTAGAATTTACTGAAAAACCCGCATTAGACGAAATGCACAGTTTAGTACATTGTATGAGTGAGTTGCACTGAAAAACTTAGAATTTACTGAAAAACCCGCATTAGACGAAATGCACAGTGTAGTACATTGTATATGAGTGAGTTGCACTGAAAAACTTAGAATTTACTGAAAAACCCGCATTAGACGAAATGCACAGTGTAGTACATTGTATATGAGTGAGTTGCACTGAAAAACTTAGAATTTACTGAAAAACCCGCATTAGACGAAATGCACAGTGTAGTACATTGTATATGAGTGAGTTGCACTGAAAAACTTAGAATTTACTGAAAAACCCGCATTAGACGAAATGCACAGTGTAGTACATAGTATATGAGTGAGTTGCACTGAAAAACTTAGAATTTACTGAAAAACCCGCATTAGACGAAATGCACAGTGTAGTACATTGTATATGAGTGAGTTGCACTGAAAAACTTAGAGTTTACTGAAAAACCCGCATTAGACGAAATGCACAGTGTAGTACATTGTATATGAGTGAGTTGCACTGAAAAACTTAGAATTTACTGAAAAACCCGCATTAGACGAAATGCACAGTGTAGTACATTGTATATGAGTGAGTTGCACTGAAAAACTTAGAATTTACTGAAAAACCCGCATTAGACGAAATGCACAGTGTAGTACATTGTATATGAGTGAGTTGCACTGAAAAACTTAGAATTTACTGAAAAACCCGCATTAGACGAAATGCACAGTGTAGTACATTGTATATGAGTGAGTTGCACTGAAAAACTTAGAATTTACTGAAAAACCCGCATTAGACGAAATGCACAGTGTAGTACATTGTATATGAGTGAGTTGCACTGAAAAACTTAGAATTTACTGAAAAACCCGCATTAGACGAAATGCACAGTGTAGTACATAGTATATGAGTGAGTTGCACTGAAAAACTTAGAATTTACTGAAAAACCCGCATTAGACGAAATGCACAGTGTAGTACATAGTATATGAGTGAGTTGCACTGAAAAACTTAGAATTTACTGAAAAACCCGCATTAGACGAAATGCACAGTGTAGTACATTGTATATGAGTGAGTTGCACTGAAAAACTTAGAATTCACTGAAAATCCCGCATTAGACGAAATGCACAGTGTAGTACATTGTATATGAGTGAGTTGCACTGAAAAACTTAGAATTCACTGAAAAACCCGCATTGGACGAAATGCACAGTGTAGTACATTGTATATGAGTGAGTTGCACTGAAAAACTTAGAATTCACTGAAAAACCCGCATTGGACGAAATGCACAGTGTAGTACATTGTATATGAGTGAGTTGCACTGAAAAACTTAGAATTTACTGAAAAACCCGCAGTAGACGAAATGCACAGTGTAGTACATTGTATATGAGTGAGTTGCAATGAAAAACTTAGAATTTACTGAAAAACCCGCATTAGACGAAATGCACAGTGTAGTACATAGTATATGAGTGAGTTGCAATGAAAAACTTAGAATTTACTTAAAAACCCGCATTAGACGAAATGCACAGTGTAGTACATAGTATATGAGTGAGTTGCACTGAAAAACTTAGAATTTACTGAAAAACCCGCATTAGACGAAATGCACAGTGTAGTACATAGTATATGAGTGAGTTGCACTGAAAAACTTAGAATTTACTGACAAACCCGCATTAGACGAAATGCACAGTGTAGTACATTGTATATGAGTGAGTTGCAAAGAAAAAGTTAGAATTTACTGAAAAACCCGCATTAGACGAAATGCACAGTGTAGTACATTGTATATGAGTGAGTTGCACTGAAAAACTTAGAATTTACTGAAAAACCCGCATTAGACGAAATGCGCAGTGTAGTACATTGTATATGAGTGAGTTGCACTGAAAAACTTAGAATTCACTGAAAAACCCGCATTAGACGAAATGCGCAGTGTAGTACATTGTATATGAGTGAGTTGCACTGAAAAACTTAGAATTTACTGAAAAACCCGCATTAGACGAAATGCACAGTGTAGTACATTGTATATGAGTGAGTTGCATGAAAAACTTAGAATTTACTGAAAAACCCGCATTAGACGAAATGCACAGTGTAGTACATTGTATATGAGTGAGTTGCACTGAAAAACTTAGAATTTACTGAAAAACCCGCATTAGACGAAATGCACAGTGTAGTACATTGTATATGAGTGAGTTGCACTGAAAAAGTTAGAATTTACTGAAAAACCCGCATTAGACGAAATGCACAGTTTAGTACATTGTATATGAGTGAGTTGCACTGAAAAACTTAGAATTTACTGACAAACCCGCATTAGACGAAATGCACAGTGTAGTACATTGTATATGAGTGAGTTGCAAAGAAAAAGTTAGAATTTACTGAAAAACCCGCATTAGACGAAATGCACAGTGTAGTACATTGTATATGAGTGAGTTGCACTGAAAAACTTAGAATTTACTGAAAAACCCGCATTAGACGAAATGCACAGTTTAGTACATTGTATATGAGTGAGTTGCACTGAAAAACTTAGAATTTACTGAAAAACCCGCATTAGACGAAATGCACAGTGTAGTACATTGTATATGAGTGAGTTGCACTGAAAAACTTAGAATTTACTGAAAAACCCGCATTAGACGAAATGCACAGTGTAGTACATAGTATATGAGTGAGTTGCACTGAAAAACTTAGAATTTACTGAAAAACCCGCATTAGACGAAATGCACAGTGTAGTACATTGTATATGAGTGAGTTGCACTGAAAAACTTAGAATTTACTGAAAAACCCGCATTAGACGAAATGCACAGTGTAGTACATTGTATATGAGTGAGTTGCACTGAAAAACTTAGAATTTACTGAAAAACCTGCATTAGACGAAATGCACAGTGTAGTACATTGTATATGAGTGAGTTGCACTGAAAAACTTAGAATTTACTGAAAAACCCGCATTAAACGAAATGCACAGTGTAGTACATTGTATATGAGTGAGTTGCACTGAAAAACTTTGAATTCACTGAAAAACCCGCATTAGACGAAATGCACAGTGTACTACATTGTATATGAGTGAGTTGCACTGAAAAACTTAGAATTCACTGAAAAACCCGCATTAGACGAAATGCACAGTGTAGTACATTGTATATGAGTGAGTTGCACTGAAAAACTTAGAATTCACTGAAAAACCCGCATTGGACGAAATGCACAGTGTAGTACATTGTATATGAGTGAGTTGCACTGAAAAACTTAGAATTTACTGAAAAACCCGCATTAGACGAAATGCACAGTGTAGTACATTGTATATGAGTGAGTTGCACTGAAAAACTTAGAATTTACTGAAAAACCCGCATTAGACGAAATGCACAGTGTAGTACATTGTATATGAGTGGGTTGCACTGAAAAACTTAGAATACACTGAAAAACCCGCATTAGACGAAATGCACAGTGTAGTACATTGTATAAGAGTGAGTTGCACTGAAAAACTTAGAATTCACTGAAAAACCCGCATTAGACGAAATGCACAGTGTAGTACATTGTATATGAGTGAGTTGCACTGAAAAACTTAGAATTCACTGAAAAACCCGCATTGGACGAAATGCACAGTGTAGTACATTGTATATGAGTGAGTTGCACTGAAAAACTTAGAATTTACTGAAAAACCCGCATTAGACGAAATGCACAGTGTAGTACATTGTATATGAGTGAGTTGCACTGAAAAACTTAGAATTTACTGAAAAACCCGCATTAGACGAAATGCACAGTGTAGTACATTGTATATGAGTGGGTTGCACTGAAAAAATTAGAATTCACTGAAAAACCCGCATTAGACGAAATGCACAGTGTAGTACATTGTATAAGAGTGAGTTGCACTGAAAAACATAGAATTCACTGAAAAACCCGCATTAGATGAAATGCACAGTGTAGTACATTGTATATGAGTGAGTTGCACTGAAAAACTTAGAATTCACTGAAAAACCCGCATTAGACGAAATGCACAGTGTAGTACATTGTATATGAGTGAGTTGCACTGAAAAACATAGAATTTACTGAAAAACCCGCATTAGACGAAATGCACAGTGTAGTACATTGTATATGAGTGAGTTGCACTGAAAAACTTAGAATTCACTGAAAAACCCGCATTAGACGAAATGCACAGTGTAGTACATTGTATATGAGTGAGTTGCACTGAAAAACTTAGAATTCACTGAAAAACCCGCATTAGACGAAATGCGCAGTGTAGTACATTGTATATGAGTGAGTTGCACTGAAAAACTTAGAATTTACTGAAAAACCCGCATTAGACGAAATGCACAGTGTAGTACATTGTATATGAGTGAGTTGCACTGAAAAACTTAGAATTTACTGAAAAACCCGCATTAGACGAAATGCACAGTGTAGTACATTGTATATGAGTGAGTTGCACTGAAAAACTTAGAATTTACTGAAAAACCCGCATTAGACGAAATGCACAGTGTAGTACATTGTATATGAGTGAGTTGCACTGAAAAAGTTAGAATTTACTGAAAAACCCGCATTAGACGAAATGCACAGTTTAGTACATTGTATATGAGTGAGTTGCACTGAAAAACTTAGAATTTACTGACAAACCCGCATTAGACGAAATGCACAGTGTAGTACATTGTATATGAGTGAGTTGCACTGAAAAACTTAGAATTCACTGAAAAACCCGCATTAGACGAAATGCGCAGTGTAGTACATTGTATATGAGTGAGTTGCACTGAAAAACTTAGAATTTACTGAAAAACCCGCATTAGACGAAATGCACAGTGTAGTACATTGTATATGAGTGAGTTGCACTGAAAAACTTAGAATTTACTGAAAAACCCGCATTAGACGAAATGCACAGTGTAGTACATTGTATATGAGTGAGTTGCACTGAAAAACTTAGAATTTACTGAAAAACCCGCATTAGACGAAATGCACAGTGTAGTACATTGTATATGAGTGAGTTGCACTGAAAAAGTTAGAATTTACTGAAAAACCCGCATTAGACGAAATGCACAGTTTAGTACATTGTATATGAGTGAGTTGCACTGAAAAACTTAGAATTTACTGACAAACCCGCATTAGACGAAATGCACAGTGTAGTACATTGTATATGAGTGAGTTGCAAAGAAAAAGTTAGAATTTACTGAAAAACCCGCATTAGACGAAATGCACAGTGTAGTACATTGTATATGAGTGAGTTGCACTGAAAAACTTAGAATTTACTGAAAAACCCGCATTAGACGAAATGCACAGTTTAGTACATTGTATATGAGTGAGTTGCACTGAAAAACTTAGAATTTACTGAAAAACCCGCATTAGACGAAATGCACAGTGTAGTACATTGTATATGAGTGAGTTGCACTGAAAAACTTAGAATTTACTGAAAAACCCGCATTAGACGAAATGCACAGTGTAGTACATAGTATATGAGTGAGTTGCACTGAAAAACTTAGAATTTACTGAAAAACCCGCATTAGACGAAATGCACAGTGTAGTACATTGTATATGAGTGAGTTGCACTGAAAAACTTAGAATTTACTGAAAAACCCGCATTAGACGAAATGCACAGTGTAGTACATTGTATATGAGTGAGTTGCACTGAAAAACTTAGAATTTACTGAAAAACCCGCATTAAACGAAATGCACAGTGTAGTACATTGTATATGAGTGAGTTGCACTGAAAAACTTTGAATTCACTGAAAAACCCGCATTAGACGAAATGCACAGTGTACTACATTGTATATGAGTGAGTTGCACTGAAAAACTTAGAATTCACTGAAAAACCCGCATTAGACGAAATGCACAGTGTAGTACATTGTATATGAGTGAGTTGCACTGAAAAACTTAGAATTCACTGAAAAACCCGCATTGGACGAAATGCACAGTGTAGTACATTGTATATGAGTGAGTTGCACTGAAAAACTTAGAATTTACTGAAAAACCCGCATTAGACGAAATGCACAGTGTAGTACATTGTATATGAGTGAGTTGCACTGAAAAACTTAGAATTTACTGAAAAACCCGCATTAGACGAAATGCACAGTGTAGTACATTGTATATGAGTGGGTTGCACTGAAAAACTTAGAATTCACTGAAAAACCCGCATTAGACGAAATGCACAGTGTAGTACATTGTATAAGAGTGAGTTGCACTTAAAAACTTAGAATTCACTGAAAAACCCGCATTAGACGAAATGCACAGTGTAGTACATTGTATATGAGTGAGTTGCACTGAAAAACTTAGAATTCACTGAAAAACCCGCATTGGACGAAATGCACAGTGTAGTACATTGTATATGAGTGAGTTGCACTGAAAAACTTAGAATTTACTGAAAAACCCGCATTAGACGAAATGCACAGTGTAGTACATTGTATATGAGTGAGTTGCACTGAAAAACTTAGAATTTACTGAAAAACCCGCATTAGACGAAATGCACAGTGTAGTACATTGTATATGAGTGGGTTGCACTGAAAAAATTAGAATTCACTGAAAAACCCGCATTAGACGAAATGCACAGTGTAGTACATTGTATAAGAGTGAGTTGCACTGAAAAACTTAGAATTCACTGAAAAACCCGCATTAGACGAAATGCACAGTGTAGTACATTGTATATGAGTGAGTTGCACTGAAAAACTTAGAATTCACTGAAAAACCCGCATTAGACGAAATGCACAGTGTAGTACATTGTATATGAGTGAGTTGCACTGAAAAACTTAGAATTCACTGAAAAACCCGCATTAGACGAAATGCACAGTGTAGTACATTGTATATGAGTGAGTTGCACTGAAAAACTTAGAATTTACTGAAAAACCCGCATTAGACGAAATGCACAGTGTAGTACATTGTATATGAGTGAGTTGCACTGAAAAACTTAGAATTTACTGAAAAACCCGCATTAGACGAAATGCACAGTGTAGTACATTGTATATGAGTGAGTTGCACTGAAAAACTTAGAATTTACTGAAAAACCCGCTTTAGACGAAATGCACAGTGTAGTACATTGTATATGAGTGAGTTGCACTGAAAAACTTAGAATTTACTGAAAAACCCGCATTAGACGAAATGCACAGTGTAGTACATTGTATATGAGTGAGTTGCACTGAAAAAATTAGAATTCACTGAAAAACCCGCATTAGACGAAATGCATAGTGTAGTACATTGTATATGAGTGAGTTGCACTGAAAAACTTAGAATTCACTGAAAAACCCGCATTAGACGAAATGCACAGTGTAGTACATTGTATATGAGTGAGTTGCACTGAAAAACTTAGAATTCACTGAAAAACCCGCATTAGACGAAATGCACAGTGTAGTACATAGTTTATGAGTGAGTTGCACTGAAAAACTTAGAATTTACTGAAAAACCCGCATTAGACGAAATGCACAGTGTAGTACATTGTATATGAGTGAGTTGCACTGAAAAACTTAGAATTCACTGAAAAACCCGCATTGGACGAAATGCACAGTGTAGTACATTGTATATGAGTGAGTTGCACTGAAAAACTTAGAATTTACTGAAAAACCCGCATTAGACGAAATGCACAGTGTAGTACATTGTATATGAGTGAGTTGCACTGAAAAACTTAGAATTCACTGAAAAACCCGCATTAGACGAAATGCACAGTGTAGTACATTGTATATGAGTGAGTTGCACTGAAAAACTTAGAATTTACTGAAAAACCCGCATTAGACGAAATGCACAGTGTAGTACATAGTATATGAGTGAGTTGCACTGAAAAACATAGAATTTACTGAAAAACCCGCATTAGACGAAATGCACAGTGTAGTACATTGTATATGAGTGAGTTGCACTGAAAAACTTAGAATTCACTGAAAAACCCGCATTAGACGAAATGCACAGTGTAGTACATTGTATATGAGTGAGTTGCACTGAAAAACTTAGAATTCACTGAAAAACCCGCATTAGACGAAATGCACAGTGTAGTACATTGTATATGAGTGAGTTGCACTGAAAAACTTAGAATTTACTGAAAAACCCGCATTAGACGAAATGCACAGTGTAGTACATTGTATATGAGTGAGTTGCACTGAAAAACTTAGAATTTACTGAAAAACCCGCATTAGACGAAATGCACAGTTTAGTACATTGTATATGAGTGAGTTGCACTGAAAAACTTAGAATTTACTGACAAACCCGCATTAGACGAAATGCACAGTGTAGTACATTGTATATGAGTGAGTTGCACTGAAAAAGTTAGAATTTACTGAAAAACCCGCATTAGACGAAATGCACAGTGTAGTACATTGTATATGAGTGAGTTGCACTGAAAAAGTTAGAATTTACTGAAAAACCCGCATTAGACGAAATGCACAGTTTAGTACATTGTATATGAGTGAGTTGCACTGAAAAACTTAGAATTTACTGAAAAACCCGCATTAGACGAAATGCACAGTGTAGTACATTGTATATGAGTGAGTTGCACTGAAAAACTTAGAATTTACTGAAAAACCCGCATTAGACGAAATGCACAGTGTAGTACATAGTATATGAGTGAGTTGCACTGAAAAACTTAGAATTTACTGAAAAACCCGCATTAGACGAAATTCACAGTGTAGTACATTGTATATGAGTGAGTTGCACTGAAAAACTTAGAATTTACTGAAAAACCCGCATTAGACGAAATGCACAGTGTAGTACATTGTATATGAGTGAGTTGCACTGAAAAACTTAGAATTCACTGAAAAACCCGCATTAGACGAAATGCACAGTGTAGTACATAGTTTATGAGTGAGTTGCACTGAAAAACTTAGAATTCACTGAAAAACCCGCATTAGACGAAATGCACAGTGTAGTACATAGTTTATGAGTGAGTTGCACTGAAAAACTTAGAATTTACTGAAAAACCCGCATTAGACGAAATGCACAGTGTAGTACATTGTATATGAGTGAGTTGCACTGAAAAACTTAGAATTCACTGAAAAACCCGCATTGGACGAAATGCACAGTGTAGTACATTGTATATGAGTGAGTTGCACTGAAAAACTTAGAATTTACTGAAAAACCCGCATTAGACGAAATGCACAGTGTAGTACATTGTATATGAGTGAGTTGCACTGAAAAACTTAGAATTCACTGAAAAACCCGCATTAGACGAAATGCACAGTGTAGTACATTGTATATGAGTGAGTTGCACTGAAAAACTTAGAATTTACTGAAAAACCCGCATTAGACGAAATGCACAGTGTAGTACATAGTATATGAGTGAGTTGCACTGAAAAACATAGAATTTACTGGAAAACCCGCATTAGACGAAATGCACAGTGTAGTACATTGTATATGAGTGAGTTGCACTGAAAAACTTAGAATTCACTGAAAAACCCGCATTAGACGAAATGCACAGTGTAGTACATTGTATATGAGTGAGTTGCACTGAAAAACTTAGAATTCACTGAAAAACCCGCATTAGACGAAATGCACAGTGTAGTACATTGTATATGAGTGAGTTGCACTGAAAAACTTAGAATTTACTGAAAAACCCGCATTAGACGAAATGCACAGTGTAGTACATTGTATATGAGTGAGTTGCACTGAAAAACTTAGAATTTACTGAAAAACCCGCATTAGACGAAATGCACAGTTTAGTACATTGTATATGAGTGAGTTGCACTGAAAAACTTAGAATTTACTGACAAACCCGCATTAGACGAAATGCACAGTGTAGTACATTGTATATGAGTGAGTTGCACTGAAAAAGTTAGAATTTACTGAAAAACCCGCATTAGACGAAATGCACAGTGTAGTACATTGTATATGAGTGAGTTGCACTGAAAAAGTTAGAATTTACTGAAAAACCCGCATTAGACGAAATGCACAGTTTAGTACATTGTATATGAGTGAGTTGCACTGAAAAACTTAGAATTTACTGAAAAACCCGCATTAGACGAAATGCACAGTGTAGTACATTGTATATGAGTGAGTTGCACTGAAAAACTTAGAATTTACTGAAAAACCCGCATTAGACGAAATGCACAGTGTAGTACATAGTATATGAGTGAGTTGCACTGAAAAACTTAGAATTTACTGAAAAACCCGCATTAGACGAAATTCACAGTGTAGTACATTGTATATGAGTGAGTTGCACTGAAAAACTTAGAATTTACTGAAAAACCCGCATTAGACGAAATGCACAGTGTAGTACATTGTATATGAGTGAGTTGCACTGAAAAACTTAGAATTTACTGAAAAAAACCGCATTAGACGAAATGCACAGTGTAGTACATTGTATATGAGTGAGTTGCACGGAAAAACCTAGAATTTACTGAAAAACCCGCATTAGACGAAATGCACAGTGTAGTACATTGTATATGAGTGAGTTGCACTGTAAAACTTAGAATTTACTGAAAAAACCGCATTAGAAGATATGCACAGTGTAGTACATTGTATATGAGTGAGTTGCACTGAAAAACCTAGAATTTACTGAAAAACCCGCATTAGACGAAATGCACAGTGTAGTACATTGTATATGAGTGAGTTGCACTGAAAAACTTAGAATTTACTGACAAACCCGCATTAGACGAAATGCACAGTGTAGTACATTGTATATGAGTGAGTTGCACTGAAAAATTTAGAATTCACTAAAAAACCCGCATTAGACGAAATGCACAGTGTAGTACATTGTATATGAGTGAGTTGCACTGAAAAACTTAGAATTCACTGAAAAACCCGCATTGGACGAAATGCACAGTGTAGTACATTGTATATGAGTGAGTTGCACTGAAAAAGTTAGAATTTACTGAAAAACCCGCATTAGACGAAATGCTCAGTGTAGTACATTGTATATGAGTGAGTTGCACTGAAAAACTTAGAATTTACTGAAAAACCCGCATTAGACGAAATGCACAGTGTAGTACATTGTATATGAGTGGGTTGCACTGAAAAAATTAGAATTCACTGACAAACCCGCATTAGACGAAATGCACAGTGTAGTACATTGTATATGAGTGAGTTGCACTGAAAAACTTAGAATTTACTGAAAAACCCGCATTAGACGAAATGCACAGTGTAGTACATTGTATATGAGTGAGTTGCACTGAAAAACTTAGAATTTACTGAAAAACCCGCATTAGACGAAATGCACAGTGTAGTACATTGTATATGAGTGAGTTGCACTGAAAAACTTAGAATTTACTGAAAAACCCGCATTAGACGAAATGCACAGTGTAGTACATTGTATATGAGTGAGTTGCACTGAAAAACTTAGAATTTACTGAAAAACCCGCATTAGACGAAATGCACAGTGTAGTACATAGTATATGAGTGAGTTGCACTGAAAAACTTAGAATTTACTGAAAAACCCGCATTAGACGAAATGCACAGTGTAGTACATAGTATATGAGTGAGTTGCACTGAAAAACTTAGAATTTACTGAAAAACCCGCATTAGACGAAATGCACAGTGTAGTACATTGTATATGAGTGAGTTGCACTGAAAAACTTAGAATTCACTGAAAAACCCGCATTAGACGAAATGCACAGTGTAGTACATTGTATATGAGTGAGTTGCACTGAAAAACTTAGAATTTACTGAAAAACCCGCATTAGACGAAATGCACAGTGTAGTACATTGTATATGAGTGAGTTGCACTGAAAAACTTAGAATTTACTGAAAAACCCGCATTAGACGAAATGCACAGTGTAGTACATTGTATATGAGTGAGTTGCACTGAAAAACTTAGAATTCACTGAAAAACCCGCATTGGACGAAATGCACAGTGTAGTACATTGTATATGAGTGAGTTGCACTGAAAAACTTAGAATTCACTGAAAAACCCGCATTAGACGAAATGCACAGTGTAGTACATTGTATATGAGTGAGTTGCACTGAAAAACTTAGAATTTACTGAAAAACCCGCATTAGACGAAATGCACAGTGTAGTACATTGTATATGAGTGGGTTGCACTGAAAAAATTAGAATTCACTGAAAAACCCGCATTAGACGAAATGCACAGTGTAGTACATTGTATAAGAGTGAGTTGCACTGAAAAACTTAGAATTCACTGAAAAACCCGCATTAGACGAAATGCACAGTGTAGTACATTGTATATGAGTGAGTTGCACTGAAAAACTTAGAATTTACTTAAAAACCCGCATTAGACGAAATGCACTGTGTAGTACATAGTATATGAGTTAGTTGCACTGAAAAACTTAGAATTTACTGAAAAACCCGCATTAGACGAAATGCACAGTGTAGTACACTGTATATGAGTGAGTTGCACTGAAAAACTTAGAATTTACTGAAAAACCCGCATTAGACGAAATGCACAGTGTAGTACATTGTATATGAGTGAGTTGCACTGAAAAACTTAGAATTTACTGAAAAACCCGCATTAGACGAAATGCACAGTGTAGTACATTGTATATGAGTGAGTTGCACTGAAAAACTTAGAATTTACTGAAAAACCCGCATTAGACGAAATGCACAGTGTAGTACATAGTATATGAGTGAGTTGCACTGAAAAACTTAGAATTCACTGAAAAACCCGCATTAGACGAAATGCACAGTGTAGTACATTGTATATGAGTGAGTTGCACTGAAAAACTTAGAATTCACTGAAAAATCCGCATTAGACGAAATGCACAGTGTAGTACATTGTATATGAGTGAGTTGCACTGAAAAACTTAGAATTTACTGAAAAACCCGCATTAGACGAAATGCACAGTGTAGTACATTGTATATGAGTGAGTTGCACTGAAAAACTTAGAATTCACTGAAAAACCCGCATTAGACGAAATGCACAGTGTAGTACATTGTATATGAGTGAGTTGCACTGAAAAACTTAGAATTCACTGAAAAACCCGCATTAGACGAAATGCACAGTGTAGTACATAGTATATGAGTGAGTTGCACTGAAAAACTTAGAATTTACTTAAAAACCCGCATTAGACGAAATGCACTGTGTAGTACATTGTATATGAGTGAGTTGCACTGAAAAAGTTAGAATTTACTGAAAAACCCGCATTAGACGAAATGCACAGTGTAGTACATTGTATATGAGTGGGTTGCACTGAAAAAATTAGAATTCACTGACAAACCCGCATTAGACGAAATGCACAGTGTAGTACATTGTATATGAGTGAGTTGCACTGAAAAACTTAGAATTTACTGAAAAACCCGCATTAGACGAAATGCACAGTGTAGTACATTGTATATGAGTGAGTTGCACTGAAAAACTTAGAATTTACTGAAAAACCCGCATTAGACGAAATGCACAGTGTAGTACATTGTATATGAGTGAGTTGCACTGAAAAACTTAGAATTTACTGAAAAACCCGCATTAGACGAAATGCACAGTGTAGTACATTGTATATGAGTGAGTTGCACTGAAAAACTTAGAATTTACTGAAAAACCCGCATTAGACGAAATGCACAGTGTAGTACATAGTATATGAGTGAGTTGCACTGAAAAACTTAGAATTTACTGAAAAACCCGCATTAGACGAAATGCACAGTGTAGTACATAGTATATGAGTGAGTTGCACTGAAAAACTTAGAATTTACTGAAAAACCCGCATTAGACGAAATGCACAGTGTAGTACATTGTATATGAGTGAGTTGCACTGAAAAACTTAGAATTCACTGAAAAACCCGCATTAGACGAAATGCACAGTGTAGTACATTGTATATGAGTGAGTTGCACTGAAAAACTTAGAATTTACTGAAAAACCCGCATTAGACGAAATGCACAGTGTAGTACATTGTATATGAGTGAGTTGCACTGAAAAACTTAGAATTTACTGAAAAACCCGCATTAGACGAAATGCACAGTGTAGTACATTGTATATGAGTGAGTTGCACTGAAAAACTTAGAATTCACTGAAAAACCCGCATTGGACGAAATGCACAGTGTAGTACATTGTATATGAGTGAGTTGCACTGAAAAACTTAGAATTCACTGAAAAACCCGCATTAGACGAAATGCACAGTGTAGTACATTGTATATGAGTGAGTTGCACTGAAAAACTTAGAATTTACTGAAAAACCCGCATTAGACGAAATGCACAGTGTAGTACATTGTATATGAGTGGGTTGCACTGAAAAAATTAGAATTCACTGAAAAACCCGCATTAGACGAAATGCACAGTGTAGTACATTGTATAAGAGTGAGTTGCACTGAAAAACTTAGAATTCACTGAAAAACCCGCATTAGACGAAATGCACAGTGTAGTACATTGTATATGAGTGAGTTGCACTGAAAAACTTAGAATTTACTTAAAAACCCGCATTAGACGAAATGCACTGTGTAGTACATAGTATATGAGTTAGTTGCACTGAAAAACTTAGAATTTACTGAAAAACAAACATTAGACGAAATGCACAGTGTAGTACACTGTATATGAGTGAGTTGCACTGAAAAACTTAGAATTTACTGAAAAACCCGCATTAGACGAAATGCACAGTGTAGTACATTGTATATGAGTGAGTTGCACTGAAAAACTTAGAATTTACTGAAAAACCCGCATTAGACGAAATGCACAGTGTAGTACATTGTATATGAGTGAGTTGCACTGAAAAACTTAGAATTTACTGAAAAACCCGCATTAGACGAAATGCACAGTGTAGTACATAGTATATGAGTGAGTTGCACTGAAAAACTTAGAATTCACTGAAAAACCCGCATTAGACGAAATGCACAGTGTAGTACATTGTATATGAGTGAGTTGCACTGAAAAACTTAGAATTCACTGAAAAATCCGCATTAGACGAAATGCACAGTGTAGTACATTGTATATGAGTGAGTTGCACTGAAAAACTTAGAATTTACTGAAAAACCCGCATTAGACGAAATGCACAGTGTAGTACATTGTATATGAGTGAGTTGCACTGAAAAACTTAGAATTCACTGAAAAACCCGCATTAGACGAAATGCACAGTGTAGTACATTGTATATGAGTGAGTTGCACTGAAAAACTTAGAATTCACTGAAAAACCCGCATTAGACGAAATGCACAGTGTAGTACATAGTATATGAGTGAGTTGCACTGAAAAACTTAGAATTTACTTAAAAACCCGCATTAGACGAAATGCACTGTGTAGTACATTGTATATGAGTGAGTTGCACTGAAAAAGTTAGAATTTACTGAAAAACCCGCATTAGACGAAATGCACAGTGTAGTACATAGTATATGAGTGAGTTGCACTGAAAAACTTAGAATTTACTGAAAAACCCGCATTAGACGAAATGCACAGTGTAGTACATTGTATATGAGTGAGTTGCACTGAAAAACTTAGAATTCACTGAAAAACCCGCATTAGACGAAATGCACAGTGTAGTACATAGTATATGAGTGAGTTGCACTGAAAAACTTAGAATTTACTTAAAAACCCGCATTAGACGAAATGCACTGTGTAGTACATTGTATATGAGTGAGTTGCACTGAAAAAGTTAGAATTTACTGAAAAACCCGCATTAGACGAAATGCACAGTTTAGTACATTGTATATGAGTGAGTTGCACTGAAAAACTTAGAATTTACTGAAAAACCCGCATTAGACGAAATGCACAGTGTAGTACATTGTATATGAGTGAGTTGCACTGAAAAACTTAGAATTCACTGAAAAACCCGCATTAGACGAAATGCACAGTGTAGTACATAGTATATGAGTGAGTTGCACTGAAAAACTTAGAATTTACTTAAAAACCCGCATTAGACGAAATGCACTGTGTAGTACATTGTATATGAGTGAGTTGCACTGAAAAAGTTAGAATTTACTGAAAAACCCGCATTAGACGAAATGCACAGTGTAATACATTGTATATGAGTGGGTTGCACTGAAAAACTTAGAATTTACTGAAAAACCCGCATTAGACGAAATGTACAGTGTAGTACATTGTATATGAGTGAGTTGCACTGAAAAACTTAGAATTTACTGAAAAACCCGCATTAGACGAAATGCACAGTGTAGTACATAGTATATGAGTGAGTTGCACTGAAAAACTTAGAATTTACTGAAAAACCCGCATTAGACGAAATGCACAGTGTAGTACATTGTATATGAGTGGGTTGCACTGAAAAACTTAGAATTTACTGAAAAACCCGCATTAGACGAAATGCACAGTGTAGTACATTGTATATGAGTGGGTTGCACTGAAAAACTTAGAATTTACTGAAAAACCCGCATTAGACGAAATGCACAGTGTAGTACATTGTATATGAGTGAGTTGCACTGAAAAACTTAGAATTTACTGAAAAACCCGCATTAGACGAAATGCACAGTGTAGTACATTGTATATGAGTGAGTTGCACTGAAAAACTTAGAATTCACTGAAAAACCCGCATTAGACGAAATGCACAGTGTAGTACATTGTATATGAGTGAGTTGCACTGAAAAACTTAGAATTTACTGAAAAACCCGCATTAGACGAAATGCACAGTGTAGTACATTGTATATGAGTGAGTTGCACTGAAAAAGTTAGAATTTACTGAAAAACCCGCATTAGACGAAATGCACAGTGTAGTACATTGTATATGAGTGAGTTGCACTGAAAAACTTAGAATTTACTGAAAAACCCGCATTAGTCGAAATGCACAGTGTAGTACATTGTATATGAGTGAGTTGCACTGAAAAACTTAGAATTTACTGAAAAACCCGAATTAGACGAAATGCACAGTGTTGTACATAGTATATGAGTGAGTTGCACTGAAAAACTTAGAATTTACTGAAAAACCCGCATTAGATGAAATGCACAGTGTAGTACATTGTCTATGAGTGAGTTGCACTGAAAAACTTAGAATTCACTGAAAAACCCGCATTAGACGAAATGCACAGTGTAGTATATTGTGTATGAGTGAGTTGCACTGAAAAACTTAGAATTCACTGAAAAACCCGCATTAGACGAAATGCACAGTGTAGTACATTGTATATGAGTGAGTTGCACTGAAAAACTTAGAATTCACTGAAAAACCCGCATTAGACGAAATGCACAGTGTAGTACATAGTATATGAGTGAGTTGCACTGAAAAACTTAGAATTTACTTAAAAACCCGCATTAGACGAAATGCACTGTGTAGTACATTGTATATGAGTGAGTTGCACTGAAAAAGTTAGAATTTACTGAAAAACCCGCATTAGACGAAATGCACAGTTTAGTACATTGTATATGAGTGAGTTGCACTGAAAAACTTAGAATTTACTGAAAAACCCGAATTAGTCGAAATGCACAGTGTAGTACATTGTATATGAGTGAGTTGCACTGAAAAACTTAGAATTTACTGAAAAACCCGCATTAGACGAAATGCACAGTGTAGTACATAGTATATGAGTGAGTTGCACTGAAAAACTTAGAATTTACTGAAAAACCCGCATTAGATGAAATGCACAGTGTAGTACATTGTATATGAGTGAGTTGCACTGAAAAACTTAGAATTCACTGAAAAACCCGCATTAGACGAAATGCACAGTGTAGTACATTGTATATGAGTGAGTTGCACTGAAAAACTTAGAATTCACTGAAAAACCCGCATTAGACGAAATGCACAGTGTAGTACATTGTATATGAGTGAGTTGCAATGAAAAACTTAGAATTCACTGAAAAACCCGCATTAGACGAAATGCACAGTGTAGTACATAGTATATGAGTGAGTTGCACTGAAAAACTTAGAATTTACTTAAAAACCCGCATTAGACGAAATGCACTGTGTAGTACATTGTATATGAGTGAGTTGCACTGAAAAAGTTAGAATTTACTGAAAAACCCGCATTAGACGAAATGCACAGTTTAGTACATTGTATATGAGTGAGTTGCACTGAAAAACTTAGAATTTACTGAAAAACCCGCATTAAACGAAATGGACAGTGTAGTACATAGTATATGAGTGAGTTGCACTGAAAAACTTAGAATTCACTGAAAAACCCGCATTAGACGAAATGCACAGTGTAGTACATTGTATATGAGTGAGTTGCACTGAAAAACTTAGAATTCACTGAAAAACCCGCATTAGACGAAATGCACAGTGTAGTACATTGTATATGAGTGAGTTGCACTGAAAAACTTAGAATTCACTGAAAAACCCGCATTAGACGAAATGCACAGTGTAGTACATTGTATATGAGTGAGTTGCACTGAAAAACTTAGAATTTACTGAAAAACCCGCATTAGACGAAATGCACAGTGTAGTACATTGTATATGAGTGGGTTGCACTGAAAAAATTAGAATTCTATGAAAAACCCGCATTAGACGAAATGCACAGTGTAGTACATTGTATAAGAGTGAGTTGCACTGAAAAACTTAGAATTCACTGAAAAACCCGCATTAGACGAAATGCACAGTGTAGTACATTGTATATGAGTGAGTTGCACTGAAAAACTTAGAATTCACTGAAAAACCCGCATTAGACGAAATGCACAGTGTAGTACATTGTATATGAGTGAGTTGCACTGAAAAACTTAGAATTTACTGAAAAACCCGCATTAGACGAAATGCACAGTGTAGTACATTGTATATGAGTGAGTTGCACTGAAAAACTTAGAATTTACTGAAAAACCCGCATTAGACGAAATGCACAGTGTAGTACATTGTATGAGTGAGTTGCACTGAAAAACTTAGAATTTACTGACAAACCCGCATTAGACGAAATGCACAGTGTAGTACATTGTATATGAGTGAGTTGCACTGAAAAAGTTAGAATTTACTGAAAAACCCGCATTAGACGAAATGCACAGTGTAGTACATAGTATATGAGTGAGTTGCACTGAAAAACTTAGAATTTACTGAAAAACCCGCATTGGACGAAATGCACAGTGTAGGACATTGTATATGAGTGAGTTGCACTGAAAAACTTGGAATTTACTGAAAAACCCGCATTAGACGAAATGCACAGTGTAGTACATTGTATATGAGTGAGTTGCACTGAAAAACTTAGAATTTACTGAAAAACCCGCATTAGACGAAATGCACAGTGTAGTACATTGTATATGAGTGGGTTGCACTGAAAAACTTAGAATTTACTGAAAAACCCGCATTAGACGAAATGCACAGTGTAGTACATTGTATATGAGTGAGTTGCACTGAAAAACTTAGAATTTACTGAAAAACCCGCATTAGACGAAATGCACAGTGTAGTACATAGTATATGAGTGAGTTGCACTGAAAAACTTAGAATTCACTGAAAAACCCGCATTAGACGAAATGCACAGTGTAGTACATTGTATATGAGTGAGTTGCACTGAAAAACTTAGAATTTACTGAAAAACCCGCATTAGACGAAATGCACAGTGTAGTACATTGTATATGAGTGAGTTGCACTGAAAAACTTAGAATTTACTGAAAAACCCGCATTAGACGAAATGCACAGTGTAGTACATTGTATAAGAGTGAGTTGCACTGAAAAACTTAGAATTCACTGAAAAACCCGCATTAGACGAAATGCACAGTGTAGTACATTGTATATGAGTGAGTTGCACTGAAAAACTTAGAATTCACTGAAAAACCCGCATTAGACGAAATGCACAGTGTAGTACATTGTATATGAGTGAGTTGCACTGAAAAACTTAGAATTTACTGAAAAACCCGCATTAGACGAAATGCACAGTGTAGTACATAGTATATGAGTGAGTTGCACTGAAAAACATAGAATTTACTGAAAAACCCGCATTAGACGAAATGCACAGTGTAGTACATTGTATATGAGTGAGTTGCACTGAAAAACTTAGAATTTACTGAAAAACCCGCATTAGACGAAATGCACAGTGTAGTACATTGTATATGAGTGAGTTGCACTGAAAAACTTAGAATTTACTGAAAAACCCGAATTAGACGAAATGCACAGTGTAGTACATTGTATGAGTGAGTTGCACTGAAAAACTTAGAATTTACTGACAAACCCGCATTAGACGAAATGCACAGTGTAGTACATTGTATATGAGTGAGTTGCACTGAAAAAGTTAGAATTTACTGAAAAACCCGCATTAGACGAAATGCACAGTGTAGTACATAGTATATGAGTGAGTTGCACTGAAAAACTTTGAATTTACTGAAAAACCCGCATTAGACGAAATGCACAGTGTAGTACATTGTATATGAGTGAGTTGCACTGAAAAACTTAGAATTTACTGAAAAACCCGCATTAGACGAAATGCACAGTGTAGTACATTGTATATGAGTGAGTTGCACTGAAAAACTTAGAATTTACTGAAAAACCCGCATTAGACGAAATGCACAGTGTAGTACATTGTATATGAGTGAGTTGCACTGAAAAACTTAGAATTTACTGACAAACCCGCATTAGACGAAATGCACAGTGTAGTACATTGTATATGAGTGAGTTGCACTGAAAAACTTAGAATTTACTGAAAAACCCGCATTAGACGAAATGCACAGTGTAGTACATTGTATAAGAGTGAGTTGCACTGAAAAACTTAGAATTCACTGAAAAACCCGCATTAGACGAAATGCACAGTGTAGTACATTGTATATGAGTGAGTTGCACTGAAAAACTTAGAATTCACTGAAAAACCCGCATTAGACGAAATGCACAGTGTAGTACATTGTATAAGAGTGAGTTGCACTGAAAAACTTAGAATTCACTGAAAAACCCGCATTAGACGAAATGCACAGTGTAGTACATTGTATATGAGTGAGTTGCACTGAAAAACTTAGAATTCACTGAAAAACCCGCATTAGACGAAATGCACAGTGTAGTACATTGTATATGAGTGAGTTGCACTGAAAAACTTAGAATTTACTGAAAAACCCCGCATTAGACGAAATGCACAGTGTAGTACATAGTATATGAGTGAGTTGCACTGAAAAACTTAGAATTTACTGAAAAACCCGCATTAGACGAAATGCACAGTGTAGTACATTGTATATGAGTGGGTTGCACTGAAAAAATTAGAATTCTATGAAAAACCCGCATTAGACGAAATGCACAGTGTAGTACATTGTATAAGAGTGAGTTGCACTGAAAAACTTAGAATTCACTGAAAAACCCGCATTAGACGAAATGCACAGTGTAGTACATTGTATATGAGTGAGTTGCACTGAAAAACTTAGAATTCACTGAAAAACCCGCATTAGACGAAATGCACAGTGTAGTACATTGTATATGAGTGAGTTGCACTGAAAAACTTAGAATTTACTGAAAAACCCGCATTAGACGAAATGCACAGTGTAGTACATTGTATATGAGTGAGTTGCACTGAAAAACTTAGAATTTACTGAAAAACCCGCATTAGACGAAATGCACAGTGTAGTACATTGTATGAGTGAGTTGCACTGAAAAACTTAGAATTTACTGACAAACCCGCATTAGACGAAATGCACAGTGTAGTACATTGTATATGAGTGAGTTGCACTGAAAAAGTTAGAATTTACTGAAAAACCCGCATTAGACGAAATGCACAGTGTAGTACATAGTATATGAGTGAGTTGCACTGAAAAACTTAGAATTTACTGAAAAACCCGCATTGGACGAAATGCACAGTGTAGGACATTGTATATGAGTGAGTTGCACTGAAAAACTTGGAATTTACTGAAAAACCCGCATTAGACGAAATGCACAGTGTAGTACATTGTATATGAGTGAGTTGCACTGAAAAACTTAGAATTTACTGAAAAACCCGCATTAGACGAAATGCACAGTGTAGTACATTGTATATGAGTGGGTTGCACTGAAAAACTTAGAATTTACTGAAAAACCCGCATTAGACGAAATGCACAGTGTAGTACATTGTATATGAGTGAGTTGCACTGAAAAACTTAGAATTTACTGAAAAACCCGCATTAGACGAAATGCACAGTGTAGTACATAGTATATGAGTGAGTTGCACTGAAAAACTTAGAATTCACTGAAAAACCCGCATTAGACGAAATGCACAGTGTAGTACATTGTATATGAGTGAGTTGCACTGAAAAACTTAGAATTTACTGAAAAACCCGCATTAGACGAAATGCACAGTGTAGTACATTGTATATGAGTGAGTTGCACTGAAAAACTTAGAATTTACTGAAAAACCCGCATTAGACGAAATGCACAGTGTAGTACATTGTATAAGAGTGAGTTGCACTGAAAAACTTAGAATTCACTGAAAAACCCGCATTAGACGAAATGCACAGTGTAGTACATTGTATATGAGTGAGTTGCACTGAAAAACTTAGAATTCACTGAAAAACCCGCATTAGACGAAATGCACAGTGTAGTACATTGTATATGAGTGAGTTGCACTGAAAAACTTAGAATTTACTGAAAAACCCGCATTAGACGAAATGCACAGTGTAGTACATAGTATATGAGTGAGTTGCACTGAAAAACATAGAATTTACTGAAAAACCCGCATTAGACGAAATGCACAGTGTAGTACATTGTATATGAGTGAGTTGCACTGAAAAACTTAGAATTTACTGAAAAACCCGCATTAGACGAAATGCACAGTGTAGTACATTGTATATGAGTGAGTTGCACTGAAAAACTTAGAATTTACTGAAAAACCCGAATTAGACGAAATGCACAGTGTAGTACATTGTATGAGTGAGTTGCACTGAAAA
>NW_028227420.1:0-41179 GCF_978045245.1 Mus caroli | reverse complement strand
ACTGTGCATTTCGTCTAATGCGGGTTTTTCAGTGAATTCTAAGTTTTTCAGTGCAACTCACTCATATACAAAGTACTACACTGTGCATTTCGTCTAATGCGGGTTTTTCAGTGAATTCTAAGTTTTTCAGTGCAACTCACTCTTATACAATGTACTACACTGTGCATTTCGTCTAATGCGGGTTTTTCAGTAAATTCTAACTTTTTCAGTGCAACTCACTCATATACAATGTACTACACTGTGCATTTCGTCTAATGCGGGTTTGTCAGTAAATTCTAAGTTTTTCAGTGCAACTCACTCATATACAATGTACTAAACTGTGCATTTCGTCTAATGCGGGTTTTTCAGTAAATTCTAACTTTTTCAGTGCAACTCACTCATATACAATGTACTACACTGTGCATTTCGTCTAATGCGGGTTTTTCAGTAAATTCTAAGTTTTTCAGTGCAACTCACTCATATACAATGTACTACACTGTGCATTTCCTCTAATGCGGGTTTTTCAGTAAATTCTAAGTTTTTCAGTGCAACTCACTCATATACAATGTACTACACTGTGCATTTCGTCTAATGCGGGTTTTTCAGTAAATTCTAAGTTTTTCAGTGCAACTCACTCATATACTATGTACTACACTGTGCATTTCGTCTAATGCGGGTTTTTCAGTAAATTCAAAGTTTTTCAGTGCAACTCACTCATATACTATGTACTACACTGTGCATTTCGTCTAATGCGGGTTTTTCAGTAAATTCTAACTTTTTCAGTGCAACTCACTCATATACAATGTACTACACTGTGCATTTCGTCTAATGCGGGTTTGTCAGTAAATTCTAAGTTTTTCAGTGCAACTCACTCATACAATGTACTACACTGTGCATTTCGTCTAATGCGGGTTTTTCAGTAAATTCTAAGTTTTTCAGTGCAACTCACTCATATACTATGTACTACACTGTGCATTTCGTCTAATGCGGGTTTTTCAGTAAATTCTAAGTTTTTCAGTGCAACTCACTCATATACAATGTACTACACTGTGCATTTCGTCTAATGCGGGTTTTTCAGTAAATTCTAAGTTTTTCAGTGCAACTCACTCATATACAATGTACTACACTGTGCATTTCTTCTAATGCGGGTTTTTCAGTAAATTCTAAGTTTTTCAGTGCAACTCACTCATATACTATGTACTACACTGTGCATTTCGTCTAATGCGGGTTTTTCAGTAAATTCAAAGTTTTTCAGTGCAACTCACTCATATACAATGTACTACACTGTGCATTTCGTCTAATGCGGGTTTTTCAGTAAATTCTAAGTTTTTCAGTGCAACTCACTCATATACAATGTACTACACTGTGCATTTCGTCTAATGCGGGTTTTTCAGTAAATTCTAAGTTTTTCAGTGCAACTCACTCATATACAATGTACTACACTGTGCATTTCGTCTAATGCGGGTTTTTCAGTGAATTCTAAGTTTTTCAGTGCAACTCACTCATATACAATGTACTACACTGTGCATTTCGTCTAATGCGGGTTTTTCAGTGAATTCTAAGTTTTTCAGTGCAACTCACTCATATACAATGTACTACACTGTGCATTTCGTCTAATGCGGGTTTTTCAGTGAATTCTAAGTTTTTCAGTGCAACTCACTCATATACAATGTACTACACTGTGCATTTCGTCTAATGCGGGTTTTTCAGTGAATTCTAAGTTTTTCAGTGCAACTCACTCTTATACAATGTACTACACTGTGCATTTCGTCTAATGCGGGTTTTTCAGTGAATTCTAATTTTTTCAGTGCAACCCACTCATATACAATGTACTACACTGTGCATTTCGTCTAATGCGGGTTTTTCAGTAAATTCTAAGTTTTTCAGTGCAAGTCACTCATATACAATGTACTACACTGTGCATTTCGTCCAATGCGGGTTTTTCAGTGAATTCTAAGTTTTTCAGTGCAACTCACTCATATACAATGTACTACACTGTGCATTTCGTCTAATGCGGGTTTTTCAGTAAATTCTAAGTTTTTCAGTGCAACTCACTCATATACTATGAACTACACTGTGCATTTCGTCTAATGCGGGTTTTTCAGTAAATTCTAAGTTTTTCAGTGCAACTCACTCATATACACTGTACTAAACTGTGCATTTCGTCTAATGCGGGTTTTTCAGTAAATTCTAACTTTTTCAGTGCAACTCACTCATATACAATGTACTACACAGTGCATTTCGTCTAATGCGGGTTTTTAAGTAAATTCTAAGTTTTTCAGTGCAACTCACTCATATACTATGTACTACACTGTGCATTTCGTCTAATGCGGGTTTTTCAGTGAATTCTAAGTTTTTCAGTGCAACTCACTCATATACAATGTACTACACTGTGCATTTCGTCTAATGCGGGTTTTTCAGTGAATTCTAAGTTTTTCAGTGCAACTCACTCATATACAATGTACTACACTGTGCATTTCGTCTAATGCGGGTTTTTCAGTGAATTCTAAGTTTTTCAGTGCAACTCACTCATATACAATGTACTACACTGTGCATTTCGTCTAATGCGGGTTTTTCAGTAAATTCTAAGTTTTTCAGTGCAACTCACTCATAAACAATGTACTACACTGTGCATTTCGTCTAATGCGGGTTTTTCAGTAAATTCTAAGTTTTTCAGTGCAACTCACTCATATACAATGTACTACACTGTGCATTTCGTCTAATGCGGGTTTTTCAGTAAATTCTAAGTTTTTCAGTGCAACTCACTCATATACAATGT
This sequence comes from Mus caroli, assembly GCF_978045245.1. Lineage (NCBI taxonomy): Eukaryota > Metazoa > Chordata > Mammalia > Rodentia > Muridae > Mus > Mus caroli. Next base: position 38,421 of record NW_028227420.1, on the reverse strand, counting down.
ACTACACTGTGCATTTCGTCTAATGCGGGTTTTTCAGTAAATTCTAACTTTTTCAGTGCAACTCACTCATATACAATGTACTACACTGTGCATTTCGTCTAATGCGGGTTTTTCAGTAAATTCTAAGTTTTTCAGTGCAACTCACTCATATACAATGTACTACACTGTGCATTTCGTCTAATGCGGGTTTTTCAGTGAATTCTAAGTTTTTCAGTGCAACTCACTCATATACAATGTACTACACTGTGCATTTCGTCTAATGCGGGTTTTTCAGTAAATTCTAAGTTTTTCAGTGCAACTCACTCATATACTATGTACTACACTGTGCATTTCGTCTAATGCGGGTTTTTCAGTAAATTCTAAGTTTTTCAGTGCAACTCACTCATATACTATATACTACACTGTGCATTTTGTCTAATGCGGGTTTTTCAGTAAATTCTAAGTTTTTCAGTGCAACTCACTCATATACAATGTACTACACTGTGCATTTCGTCTAATGCGGGTTTTTCAGTAAATTCTAAGTTTTTCAGTGCAACTCACTCATATACAATGTACTACACTGTGCATTTCGTCTAATGCGGGTTTTTCAGTAAATTCTAAGTTTTTCAGTGCAACTCACTCATATACAATGTACTACACTGTGCATTTCGTCTAATGCGGGTTTTTCAGTGAATTCTAAGTTTTTCAGTGCAACTCACTCATATACAATGTACTACACAGTGCATTTTGTCTAATGCGGGTTTTTCAGTAAATTCTATGTTTTTCAGTGCAACTCACTCATATACTATGTACTACACTGTGCATTTCGTCTAATGCGGGTTTTTCAGTAAATTCTAAGTTTTTCAGTGCAACTCACTCATATACAATGTACTACACTGTGCATTTCGTCTAATGCGGGTTTTTCAGTGAATTCTAAGTTTTTCAGTGCAACTCACTCATATACAATGTACTACACTGTGCATTTCGTCTAATGCGGGTTTTTCAGTGAATTCTAAGTTTTTCAGTGCAACTCACTCTTATACAATGTACTACACTGTGCATTTCGTCTAATGCGGGTTTTTCAGTAAATTCTAACTTTTTCAGTGCAACTCACTCATATACAATGTACTACACTGTGCATTTCGTCTAATGCGGGTTTGTCAGTAAATTCTAAGTTTTTCAGTGCAACTCACTCATATACAATGTACTAAACTGTGCATTTCGTCTAATGCGGGTTTTTCAGTAAATTCTAACTTTTTCAGTGCAACTCACTCATATACAATGTACTACACTGTGCATTTCGTCTAATGCGGGTTTTTCAGTAAATTCTAAGTTTTTCAGTGCAACTCACTCATATACAATGTACTACACTGTGCATTTCGTCTAATGCGGGTTTTTCAGTAAATTCTAAGTTTTTCAGTGCAACTCACTCATATACAATGTACTACACTGTGCATTTCGTCTAATGCGGGTTTTTCAGTAAATTCTAAGTTTTTCAGTGCAACTCACTCATATACTATGTACTACACTGTGCATTTCGTCTAATGCGTTTTTTTCAGTAAATTCAAAGTTTTTCAGTGCAACTCACTCATATACTATGTACTACACTGTGCATTTCGTCTAATGCGGGTTTTTCAGTAAATTCTAACTTTTTCAGTGCAACTCACTCATATACAATGTACTACACTGTGCATTTCGTCTAATGCGGGTTTGTCAGTAAATTCTAAATTTTTCAGTGCAACTCACTCATACAATGTACTACACTGTGCATTTCGTCTAATGCGGGTTTTTCAGTAAATTCTAAGTTTTTCAGTGCAACTCACTCATATACTATGTACTACACTGTGCATTTCGTCTAATGCGGGTTTTTCAGTAAATTCTAAGTTTTTCAGTGCAACTCACTCATATACAATGTACTACACTGTGCATTTCGTCTAATGCGGGTTTTTCAGTAAATTCTAAGTTTTTCAGTGCAACTCACTCATATACAATGTACTACACTGTGCATTTCTTCTAATGCGGGTTTTTCAGTAAATTCTAAGTTTTTCAGTGCAACTCACTCATATACTATGTACTACACTGTGCATTTCGTCTAATGCGGGTTTTTCAGTAAATTCAAAGTTTTTCAGTGCAACTCACTCATATACAATGTACTACACTGTGCATTTCGTCTAATGCGGGTTTTTCAGTAAATTCTAAGTTTTTCAGTGCAACTCACTCATATACAATGTACTACACTGTGCATTTCGTCTAATGCGGGTTTTTCAGTAAATTCTAAGTTTTTCAGTGCAACTCACTCATATACAATGTACTACACTGTGCATTTCGTCTAATGCGGGTTTTTCAGTGAATTCTAAGTTTTTCAGTGCAACTCACTCATATACAATGTACTACACTGTGCATTTCGTCTAATGCGGGTTTTTCAGTGAATTCTAAGTTTTTCAGTGCAACTCACTCATATACAATGTACTACACTGTGCATTTCGTCTAATGCGGGTTTTTCAGTGAATTCTAAGTTTTTCAGTGCAACTCACTCTTATACAATGTACTACACTGTGCATTTCGTCTAATGCGGGTTTTTCAGTAAATTCTAACTTTTTCAGTGCAACTCACTCATATACAATGTACTACACTGTGCATTTCGTCTAATGCGGGTTTGTCAGTAAATTCTAAGTTTTTCAGTGCAACTCACTCATATACAATGTACTAAACTGTGCATTTCGTCTAATGCGGGTTTTTCAGTAAATTCTAACTTTTCAGTGCAACTCACTCATATACAATGTACTACACTGTGCATTTCGTCTAATGCGGATTTTTCAGTAAATTCTAAGTTTTTCAGTGCAACTCACTCATATACAATGTACTACACTGTGCATTTCGTCTAATGCGGGTTTTTCAGTAAATTCTAAGTTTTTCAGTGCAACTCACTCATATACAATGTACTACACTGTGCATTTCATCTAATGCGGGTTTTTCAGTAAATTCTAAGTTTTTCAGTGCAACTCACTCATATACTATGTACTACACTGTGCATTTTGTCTAATGCGGGTTTTTCCGTAAATTCAAAGTTTTTCAGTGCAACTCACTCATATACTATGTACTACACTGTGCATTTCGTCTAATGCGGGTTTTTCAGTAAATTCTAACTTTTTCAGTGCAACTCACTCATATACAACGTACTACACTGTGCATTTCGTCTAATGCGGGTTTGTCAGTAAATTCTAAGTTTTTCAGTGCAACTCACTCATACAATGTACTACACTGTGCATTTCGTCTAATGCGGGTTTTTCAGTAAATTCTAAGTTTTTCAGTGCAACTCACTCATATACTATGTACTACACTGTGCATTTCGTCTACTGCGGGTTTTTCAGTAAATTCTAAGTTTTTCAGTGCAACTCACTCATATACAATGTACTACACTGTGCATTTCGTCTAATGCGGGTTTTTCAGTAAATTCTAGGTTTTTCAGTGCAACTCACTCATATACAATGTACTACACTGTGCATTTCGTCTAATGCGGGTTTTTCAGTAAATTCTAAGTTTTTCAGTGCAACTCACTCATATACTATGTACTACACTGTGCATTTCGTCTAATGCGGGTTTTTCAGTAAATTCAAAGTTTTTCAGTGCAACTCACTCATATACTATGTACTACACTGTGCATTTCGTCTAATGCGGGTTTTTCAGTAAATTCTAAGTTTTTCAGTGCAACTCACTCATATACAATGTACTACACTGTGCATTTCGTCTAATGCGGGTTTTTCAGTAAATTCTAAGTTTTTCAGTGCAACTCACTCATATACAATGTACTACACTGTGCATTTCGTCTAATGCGGGTTTTTCAGTAAATTCTAAGTTTTTCAGTGCAACTCACTCATATACTATGTACTACACTGTGCATTTTGTCTAATGCGGGTTTTTCCGTAAATTCAAAGTTTTTCAGTGCAACTCACTCATATACTATGTACTACACTGTGCATTTCGTCTAATGCGGGTTTTTCAGTAAATTCTAACTTTTTCAGTGCAACTCACTCATATACAACGTACTACACTGTGCATTTCGTCTAATGCGGGTTTGTCAGTAAATTCTAAGTTTTTCAGTGCAACTCACTCATACAATGTACTACACTGTGCATTTCGTCTAATGCGGGTTTTTCAGTAAATTCTAAGTTTTTCAGTGCAACTCACTCATATACTATGTACTACACTGTGCATTTCGTCTACTGCGGGTTTTTCAGTAAATTCTAAGTTTTTCAGTGCAACTCACTCATATACAATGTACTACACTGTGCATTTCGTCTAATGCGGGTTTTTCAGTAAATTCTAGGTTTTTCAGTGCAACTCACTCATATACAATGTACTACACTGTGCATTTCGTCTAATGCGGGTTTTTCAGTAAATTCTAAGTTTTTCAGTGCAACTCACTCATATACTATGTACTACACTGTGCATTTCGTCTAATGCGGGTTTTTCAGTAAATTCAAAGTTTTTCAGTGCAACTCACTCATATACTATGTACTACACTGTGCATTTCGTCTAATGCGGGTTTTTCAGTAAATTCTAAGTTTTTCAGTGCAACTCACTCATATACAATGTACTACACTGTGCATTTCGTCTAATGCGGGTTTGTCAGTAAATTCTAAGTTTTTCAGTGCAACTCACTCATATACAATGTACTAAACTGTGCATTTCGTCTAATGCGGGTTTTTCAGTAAATTCTAACTTTTTCAGTGCAACTCACTCATATACAATGTACTACACTGTGCATTTCGTCTAATGCGGGTTTTTCAGTAAATTCTAAGTTTTTCAGTGCAACTCACTCATATACAATGTACTACACTGTGCATTTCGTCTAATGCGGGTTTTTCAGTAAATTCTAAGTTTTTCAGTGCAACTCACTCATATACAATGTACTACACTGTGCATTTCATCTAATGCGGGTTTTTCAGTAAATTCTAAGTTTTTCAGTGCAACTCACTCATATACTATGTACTACACTGTGCATTTTGTCTAATGCGGGTTTTTCCGTAAATTCAAAGTTTTTCAGTGCAACTCACTCATATACTATGTACTACACTGTGCATTTCGTCTAATGCGGGTTTTTCAGTAAATTCTAACTTTTTCAGTGCAACTCACTCATATACAACGTACTACACTGTGCATTTCGTCTAATGCGGGTTTGTCAGTAAATTCTAAGTTTTTCAGTGCAACTCACTCATACAATGTACTACACTGTGCATTTCGTCTAATGCGGGTTTTTCAGTAAATTCTAAGTTTTTCAGTGCAACTCACTCATATACTATGTACTACACTGTGCATTTCGTCTACTGCGGGTTTTTCAGTAAATTCTAAGTTTTTCAGTGCAACTCACTCATATACAATGTACTACACTGTGCATTTCGTCTAATGCGGGTTTTTCAGTAAATTCTAGGTTTTTCAGTGCAACTCACTCATATACAATGTACTACACTGTGCATTTCGTCTAATGCGGGTTTTTCAGTAAATTCTAAGTTTTTCAGTGCAACTCACTCATATACTATGTACTACACTGTGCATTTCGTCTAATGCGGGTTTTTCAGTAAATTCAAAGTTTTTCAGTGCAACTCACTCATATACTATGTACTACACTGTGCATTTCGTCTAATGCGGGTTTTTCAGTAAATTCTAAGTTTTTCAGTGCAACTCACTCATATACAATGTACTACACTGTGCATTTCGTCTAATGCGGGTTTTTCAGTAAATTCTAAGTTTTTCAGTGCAACTCACTCATATACAATGTACTACACTGTGCATTTCGTCTAATGCGGGTTTTTCAGTAAATTCTAAGTTTTTCAGTGCAACTCACTCATATACTATGTACTACACTGTGCATTTTGTCTAATGCGGGTTTTTCCGTAAATTCAAAGTTTTTCAGTGCAACTCACTCATATACTATGTACTACACTGTGCATTTCGTCTAATGCGGGTTTTTCAGTAAATTCTAACTTTTTCAGTGCAACTCACTCATATACAACGTACTACACTGTGCATTTCGTCTAATGCGGGTTTGTCAGTAAATTCTAAGTTTTTCAGTGCAACTCACTCATACAATGTACTACACTGTGCATTTCGTCTAATGCGGGTTTTTCAGTAAATTCTAAGTTTTTCAGTGCAACTCACTCATATACTATGTACTACACTGTGCATTTCGTCTACTGCGGGTTTTTCAGTAAATTCTAAGTTTTTCAGTGCAACTCACTCATATACAATGTACTACACTGTGCATTTCGTCTAATGCGGGTTTTTCAGTAAATTCTAGGTTTTTCAGTGCAACTCACTCATATACAATGTACTACACTGTGCATTTCGTCTAATGCGGGTTTTTCAGTAAATTCTAAGTTTTTCAGTGCAACTCACTCATATACTATGTACTACACTGTGCATTTCGTCTAATGCGGGTTTTTCAGTAAATTCTAACTTTTTCAGTGCAACTCACTCATATAAAATGTACTACACTGTGCATTTCGTCTAATGCGGGTTTGTCAGTAAATTCTAAGTTTTTCAGTGCAACTCACTCATACAATGTACTACACTGTGCATTTCGTCTAATGCGGGTTTTTCAGTAAATTCTAAGTTTTTCAGTGCAACTCACTCATATACTATGTACTACACTGTGCATTTCGTCTACTGCGGGTTTTTCAGTAAATTCTAAGTTTTTCAGTGCAACTCACTCATATACAATGTACTACACTGTGCATTTCGTCTAATGCGGGTTTTTCAGTAAATTCTAGGTTTTTCAGTGCAACTCACTCATATACAATGTACTACACTGTGCATTTCGTCTAATGCGGGTTTTTCAGTAAATTCTAAGTTTTTCAGTGCAACTCACTCATATACTATGTACTACACTGTGCATTTCGTCTAATGCGGGTTTTTCAGTAAATTCTAACTTTTTCAGTGCAACTCACTCATATAAAATGTACTACACTGTGCATTTCGTCTAATGCGGGTTTGTCAGTAAATTCTAAGTTTTTCAGTGCAACTCACTCATACAATGTACTACACTGTGCATTTCGTCTAATGCGGGTTTTTCAGTAAATTCTAAGTTTTTCAGTGCAACTCACTCATATACAATGTACTACACTGTGCATTTCGTCTAATGCGGGTTTTTCAGTAAATTCTAAGTTTTTCAGTGCAACTCACTCATATACAATGTACTACACTGTGCATTTCGTCTAATGCGGGTTTTTCAGTGAATTCTAAGTTTTTCAGTGCAACTCACTCATATACAATGTACTACACTGTGCATTTCGTCTAATGCGGGTTTTTCAGTGAATTCTAAGTTTTTCAGTGCAACTCACTCATATACAATGTACTACACTGTGCATTTCGTCTAATGCGGGTTTTTCAGTAAATTCTATGTTTTTCAGTGCAACTCACTCATATACTATGTACTACACTGTGCATTTCGTCTAATGCGGGTTTTTCAGTAAATTCTAAGTTTTTCAGTGCAACTCACTCTTATACAATGTACTACACTGTGCATTTCGTCTAATGCGGGTTTGTCAGTAAATTCTAAGTTTTTCAGTGCAACTCACTCATACAATGTACTACACTGTCCATTTCGTCTAATGCGGGTTTTTCAGTAAATTCTAAGTTTTTCAGTGCAACTCACTCATATACAATGTACTACACTGTGCATTTCGTCTAATGCGGGTTTTTCAGTAAATTCTAAGTTTTTCAGTGCAACTCACTCATATACAATGTACTACACTGTGCATTTCGTCTAATGCGGGTTTTTCAGTAAATTCTAAGTTTTTCAGTGCAACTCACTCATATACAATGTACTACACTGTGCATTTCGTCTAATGCGGGTTTTTCAGTAAATTCTAAGTTTTTCAGTGCAACTCACTCATATACAATGTACTACACTGTGCATTTCGTCTAATGCGGGTTTTTCAGTGAATTCTAAGTTTTTCAGTGCAACTCACTCATATACAATGTACTACACTGTTCATTTCGTCTAATGCGGGTTTTTCAGTGAATTCTAAGTTTTTGCAGTGCAACTCACTCATATACAATGTACTACACTGTGCATTTCGTCTAATGCGGGTTTTTCAGTAAATTCTATGTTTTTCAGTGCAACTCACTCATATACTATGTACTACACTGTGCATTTCGTCTAATGCGGGTTTTTCAGTAAATTCTAAGTTTTTCAGTGCAACTCACTCATATACAATGTACTACACTGTGCATTTCGTCTAATGCGGGTTTTTCAGTGAATTCTAAGTTTTTCAGTGCAACTCACTCATATACAATGTACTACACTGTGCATTTCGTCTAATGCGGGTTTTTCAGTGAATTCTAAGTTTTTCAGTGTAACTCACTCTTATACAATGTACTACACTGTGCATTTCGTCTAATGCGGGTTTTTCAGTAAATTCTAAGTTTTTCAGTGCAACTCACTCATATACAATGTACTACACTGTGCATTTCGTCTAATGCGGGTTTTTCAGTGAATTCTAAGTTTTTCAGTGCAACTCACTCTTATACAATGTACTACACTGTGCATTTCGTCTAATGCGGGTTTTTCAGTAAATTCTAAGTTTTTCAGTGCAACTCACTCATATACTATGTACTACACTGTGCATTTCGTCTAATGCGGGTTTTTCCGTAAATTCAAAGTTTTTCAGTGCAACTCACTCATATACTATGTACTACACTGTGCATTTCGTCTAATGCGGGTTTTTCAGTAAATTCTAACTTTTTCAGTGCAACTCACTCATATACAATGTACTACACTGTGCATTTCGTCTAATGCGGGTTTGTCAGTAAATTCTAAGTTTTTCAGTGCAACTCACTCATACAATGTACTACACTGTGCATTTCGTCTAATGCGGGTTTTTCAGTAAATTCTAAGTTTTTCAGTGCAACTCACTCATATACTATGTACTACACTGTGCATTTCGTCTAATGCGGGTTTTTCAGTAAATTCTAAGTTTTTCAGTGCAACTCACTCATATACAATGTACTACACTGTGCATTTCGTCTAATGCGGGTTTTTCAGTAAATTCTAAGTTTTTCAGTGCAACTCACTCATGTACAATGTACTACACTGTGCATTTCGTCTAATGCGGGTTTTTCAGTAAATTCTAAGTTTTTCAGTGCAACTCACTCATATACTATGTACTACACTGTGCATTTCGTCTAATGCGGGTTTTTCAGTAAATTCAAAGTTTTTCAGTGCAACTCACTCATATACTATGTACTACACTGTGCATTTCGTCTAATGCGGGTTTTTCAGTAAATTCTAACTTTTTCAGTGCAACTCACTCATATAAAATGTACTACACTGTGCATTTCGTCTAATGCGGGTTTGTCAGTAAATTCTAAGTTTTTCAGTGCAACTCACTCATACAATGTACTACACTGTGCATTTCGTCTAATGCGGGTTTTTCAGTAAATTCTAAGTTTTTCAGTGCAACTCACTCATATACAATGTACTACACTGTGCATTTCGTCTAATGCGGGTTTTTCAGTAAATTCTAAGTTTTTCAGTGCAACTCACTCATATACAATGTACTACACTGTGCATTTCGTCTAATGCGGGTTTTTCAGTAAATTCTAAGTTTTTCAGTGCAACTCACTCATATACAATGTACTACACTGTGCATTTCGTCTAATGCGGGTTTTTCAGTGAATTCTAAGTTTTTCAGTGCAACTCACTCATATACAATGTACTACACTGTGCATTTCGTCTAATGCGGGTTTTTCAGTGAATTCTAAGTTTTTCAGTGCAACTCACTCATATACAATGTACTACACTGTGCATTTCGTCTAATGCGGGTTTTTCAGTAAATTCTATGTTTTTCAGTGCAACTCACTCATATACTATGTACTACACTGTGCATTTCGTCTAATGCGGGTTTTTCAGTAAATTCTAAGTTTTTCAGTGCAACTCACTCATATAAAATGTACTACACTGTGCATTTCGTCTAATGCGGGTTTTTCAGTGAATTCTAAGTTTTTCAGTGCAACTCACTCATATACAATGTACTACACTGTGCATTTCGTCTAATGCGGGTTTTTCAGTGAATTCTAAGTTTTTCAGTGCAACTCACTCTTATACAATGTACTACACTGTGCATTTCGTCTAATGCGGGTTTTTCAGTGAATTCTAAGTTTTTCAGTGCAACTCACTCTTATACAATGTACTACACTGTGCATTTCGTCTAATGCGGGTTTGTCAGTAAATTCTAAGTTTTTCAGTGCAACTCACTCATACAATGTACTACACTGTGCATTTCGTCTAATGCGGGTTTTTCAGTAAATTCTAAGTTTTTCAGTGCAACTCACTCATATACAATGTACTACACTGTGCATTTCGTCTAATGCGGGTTTTTCAGTAAATTCTAAGTTTTTCAGTGCAACTCACTCATATACAATGTACTACACTGTGCATTTCGTCTAATGCGGGTTTTTCAGTAAATTCTAAGTTTTTCAGTGCAACTCACTCATATACAATGTACTACACTGTGCATTTCGTCTAATGCGGGTTTTTCAGTAAATTCTAAGTTTTTCAGTGCAACTCACTCATATACAATGTACTACACTGTGCATTTCGTCTAATGCGGGTTTTTCAGTGAATTCTAAGTTTTTCAGTGCAACTCACTCATATACAATGTACTACACTGTTCATTTCGTCTAATGCGGGTTTTTCAGTGAATTCTAAGTTTTTCAGTGCAACTCACTCATATACAATGTACTACACTGTGCATTTCGTCTAATGCGGGTTTTTCAGTAAATTCTATGTTTTTCAGTGCAACTCACTCATATACTATGTACTACACTGTGCATTTCGTCTAATGCGGGTTTTTCAGTAAATTCTAAGTTTTTCAGTGCAACTCACTCATATACAATGTACTACACTGTGCATTTCGTCTAATGCGGGTTTTTCAGTGAATTCTAAGTTTTTCAGTGCAACTCACTCATATACAATGTACTACACTGTGCATTTCGTCTAATGCGGGTTTTTCAGTGAATTCTAAGTTTTTCAGTGCAACTCACTCTTATACAATGTACTACACTGTGCATTTCGTCTAATGCGGGTTTTTCAGTAAATTCTAAGTTTTTCAGTGCAACTCACTCATATACAATGTACTACACTGTGCATTTCGTCTAATGCGGGTTTTTCAGTGAATTCTAAGTTTTTCAGTGCAACTCACTCTTATACAATGTACTACACTGTGCATTTCGTCTAATGCGGGTTTTTCAGTAAATTCTAAGTTTTTCAGTGCAACTCACTCATATACTATGTACTACACTGTGCATTTCGTCTAATGCGGGTTTTTCAGTGAATTCTAAGTTTTTCAGTGCAACTCACTCATATACTATGTACTACACTGTGCATTTCGTCTAATGCGGGTTTTTCAGTAAATTCAAAGTTTTTCAGTGCAACTCACTCATATACTATGTACTACACTGTGCATTTCGTCTAATGCTGGTTTTTCAGTAAATTCTAACTTTTTCAGTGCAACTCACTCATATACAATGTAGTACACTGTGCATTTCGTCTAATGCGGGTTTGTCAGTAAATTCTAAGTTTTTCAGTGCAACTCACTCATACAATGTACTACACTGTGCATTTCGTCTAATGCGGGTTTTTCAGTAAATTCTAAGTTTTTCAGTGCAACTCACTCATATACAATGTACTACACTGTGCATTTCGTCTAATGCGGGTTTTTCCGTAAATTCAAAGTTTTTCAGTGCAACTCACTCATATACTATGTACTACACTGTGCATTTCGTCTAATGCGGGTTTTTCAGTAAATTCTAACTTTTTCAGTGCAACTCACTCATATACAACGTACTACACTGTGCATTTCGTCTAATGCGGGTTTGTCAGTAAATTCTAAGTTTTTCAGTGCAACTCACTCATACAATGTACTACACTGTGCATTTCGTCTAATGCGGGTTTTTCAGTAAATTCTAAGTTTTTCAGTGCAACTCACTCATATACTATGTACTACACTGTGCATTTCGTCTACTGCGGGTTTTTCAGTAAATTCTAAGTTTTTCAGTGCAACTCACTCATATACAATGTACTACACTGTGCATTTCGTCTAATGCGGGTTTTTCAGTAAATTCTAGGTTTTTCAGTGCAACTCACTCATATACAATGTACTACACTGTGCATTTCGTCTAATGCGGGTTTTTCAGTAAATTCTAAGTTTTTCAGTGCAACTCACTCATATACTATGTACTACACTGTGCATTTCGTCTAATGCGGGTTTTTCAGTAAATTCAAAGTTTTTCAGTGCAACTCACTCATATACTATGTACTACACTGTGCATTTCGTCTAATGCGGGTTTTTCAGTAAATTCTAAGTTTTTCAGTGCAACTCACTCATATACAATGTACTACACTGTGCATTTCGTCTAATGCGGGTTTTTCAGTAAATTCTAAGTTTTTCAGTGCAACTCACTCATATACAATGTACTACACTGTGCATTTCGTCTAATGCGGGTTTTTCAGTAAATTCTAAGTTTTTCAGTGCAACTCACTCATATACTATGTACTACACTGTGCATTTTGTCTAATGCGGGTTTTTCCGTAAATTCAAAGTTTTTCAGTGCAACTCACTCATATACTATGTACTACACTGTGCATTTCGTCTAATGCGGGTTTTTCAGTAAATTCTAACTTTTTCAGTGCAACTCACTCATATACAACGTACTACACTGTGCATTTCGTCTAATGCGGGTTTGTCAGTAAATTCTAAGTTTTTCAGTGCAACTCACTCATACAATGTACTACACTGTGCATTTCGTCTAATGCGGGTTTTTCAGTAAATTCTAAGTTTTTCAGTGCAACTCACTCATATACTATGTACTACACTGTGCATTTCGTCTACTGCGGGTTTTTCAGTAAATTCTAAGTTTTTCAGTGCAACTCACTCATATACAATGTACTACACTGTGCATTTCGTCTAATGCGGGTTTTTCAGTAAATTCTAGGTTTTTCAGTGCAACTCACTCATATACAATGTACTACACTGTGCATTTCGTCTAATGCGGGTTTTTCAGTAAATTCTAAGTTTTTCAGTGCAACTCACTCATATACTATGTACTACACTGTGCATTTCGTCTAATGCGGGTTTTTCAGTAAATTCAAAGTTTTTCAGTGCAACTCACTCATATACTATGTACTACACTGTGCATTTCGTCTAATGCGGGTTTTTCAGTAAATTCTAACTTTTTCAGTGCAACTCACTCATATAAAATGTACTACACTGTGCATTTCGTCTAATGCGGGTTTGTCAGTAAATTCTAAGTTTTTCAGTGCAACTCACTCATACAATGTACTACACTGTGCATTTCGTCTAATGCGGGTTTTTCAGTAAATTCTAAGTTTTTCAGTGCAACTCACTCATATACAATGTACTACACTGTGCATTTCGTCTAATGCGGGTTTTTCAGTAAATTCTAAGTTTTTCAGTGCAACTCACTCATATACAATGTACTACACTGTGCATTTCGTCTAATGCGGGTTTTTCAGTGAATTCTAAGTTTTTCAGTGCAACTCACTCATATACAATGTACTACACTGTGCATTTCGTCTAATGCGGGTTTTTCAGTGAATTCTAAGTTTTTCAGTGCAACTCACTCATATACTATGTACTACACTGTGCATTTCGTCTAATGCGGGTTTTTCAGTAAATTCTATGTTTTTCAGTGCAACTCACTCATATACTATGTACTACACTGTGCATTTCGTCTAATGCGGGTTTTTCAGTAAATTCTAAGTTTTTCAGTGCAACTCACTCTTATACAATGTACTACACTGTGCATTTCGTCTAATGCGGGTTTGTCAGTAAATTCTAAGTTTTTCAGTGCAACTCACTCATACAATGTACTACACTGTCCATTTCGTCTAATGCGGGTTTTTCAGTAAATTCTAAGTTTTTCAGTGCAACTCACTCATATACAATGTACTACACTGTGCATTTCGTCTAATGCGGGTTTTTCAGTAAATTCTAAGTTTTTCAGTGCAACTCACTCATATACAATGTACTACACTGTGCATTTCGTCTAATGCGGGTTTTTCAGTAAATTCTAAGTTTTTCAGTGCAACTCACTCATATACAATGTACTACACTGTGCATTTCGTCTAATGCGGGTTTTTCAGTAAATTCTAAGTTTTTCAGTGCAACTCACTCATATACAATGTACTACACTGTGCATTTCGTCTAATGCGGGTTTTTCAGTGAATTCTAAGTTTTTCAGTGCAACTCACTCATATACAATGTACTACACTGTTCATTTCGTCTAATGCGGGTTTTTCAGTGAATTCTAAGTTTTTGCAGTGCAACTCACTCATATACAATGTACTACACTGTGCATTTCGTCTAATGCGGGTTTTTCAGTAAATTCTATGTTTTTCAGTGCAACTCACTCATATACTATGTACTACACTGTGCATTTCGTCTAATGCGGGTTTTTCAGTAAATTCTAAGTTTTTCAGTGCAACTCACTCATATACAATGTACTACACTGTGCATTTCGTCTAATGCGGGTTTTTCAGTGAATTCTAAGTTTTTCAGTGCAACTCACTCATATACAATGTACTACACTGTGCATTTCGTCTAATGCGGGTTTTTCAGTGAATTCTAAGTTTTTCAGTGCAACTCACTCTTATACAATGTACTACACTGTGCATTTCGTCTAATGCGGGTTTTTCAGTAAATTCTAAGTTTTTCAGTGCAACTCACTCATATACAATGTACTACACTGTGCATTTCGTCTAATGCGGGTTTTTCAGTGAATTCTAAGTTTTTCAGTGCAACTCACTCTTATACAATGTACTACACTGTGCATTTCGTCTAATGCGGGTTTTTCAGTAAATTCTAAGTTTTTCAGTGCAACTCACTCATATACTATGTACTACACTGTGCATTTCGTCTAATGCGGGTTTTTCCGTAAATTCAAAGTTTTTCAGTGCAACTCACTCATATACTATGTACTACACTGTGCATTTCGTCTAATGCGGGTTTTTCAGTAAATTCTAACTTTTTCAGTGCAACTCACTCATATACAATGTACTACACTGTGCATTTCGTCTAATGCGGGTTTGTCAGTAAATTCTAAGTTTTTCAGTGCAACTCACTCATACAATGTACTACACTGTGCATTTCGTCTAATGCGGGTTTTTCAGTAAATTCTAAGTTTTTCAGTGCAACTCACTCATATACTATGTACTACACTGTGCATTTCGTCTAATGCGGGTTTTTCAGTAAATTCTAAGTTTTTCAGTGCAACTCACTCATATACAATGTACTACACTGTGCATTTCGTCTAATGCGGGTTTTTCAGTAAATTCTAAGTTTTTCAGTGCAACTCACTCATGTACAATGTTGTACACTGTGCATTTCGTCTAATGCGGGTTTTTCAGTAAATTCTAAGTTTTTCAGTGCAACTCACTCATATACTATGTACTACACTGTGCATTTCGTCTAATGCGGGTTTTTCAGTAAATTCAAAGTTTTTCAGTGCAACTCACTCATATACTATGTACTACACTGTGCATTTCGTCTAATGCGGGTTTTTCAGTAAATTCTAACTTTTTCAGTGCAACTCACTCATATAAAATGTACTACACTGTGCATTTCGTCTAATGCGGGTTTGTCAGTAAATTCTAAGTTTTTCAGTGCAACTCACTCATACAATGTACTACACTGTGCATTTCGTCTAATGCGGGTTTTTCAGTAAATTCTAAGTTTTTCAGTGCAACTCACTCATATACAATGTACTACACTGTGCATTTCGTCTAATGCGGGTTTTTCAGTAAATTCTAAGTTTTTCAGTGCAACTCACTCATATACAATGTACTACACTGTGCATTTCGTCTAATGCGGGTTTTTCAGTAAATTCTAAGTTTTTCAGTGCAACTCACTCATATACAATGTACTACACTGTGCATTTCGTCTAATGCGGGTTTTTCAGTGAATTCTAAGTTTTTCAGTGCAACTCACTCATATACAATGTACTACACTGTGCATTTCGTCTAATGCGGGTTTTTCAGTGAATTCTAAGTTTTTCAGTGCAACTCACTCATATACAATGTACTACACTGTGCATTTCGTCTAATGCGGGTTTTTCAGTAAATTCTATGTTTTTCAGTGCAACTCACTCATATACTATGTACTACACTGTGCATTTCGTCTAATGCGGGTTTTTCAGTAAATTCTAAGTTTTTCAGTGCAACTCACTCATATAAAATGTACTACACTGTGCATTTCGTCTAATGCGGGTTTTTCAGTGAATTCTAAGTTTTTCAGTGCAACTCACTCATATACAATGTACTACACTGTGCATTTCGTCTAATGCGGGTTTTTCAGTGAATTCTAAGTTTTTCAGTGCAACTCACTCTTATACAATGTACTACACTGTGCATTTCGTCTAATGCGGGTTTTTCAGTGAATTCTAAGTTTTTCAGTGCAACTCACTCTTATACAATGTACTACACTGTGCATTTCGTCTAATGCGGGTTTGTCAGTAAATTCTAAGTTTTTCAGTGCAACTCACTCATACAATGTACTACACTGTGCATTTCGTCTAATGCGGGTTTTTCAGTAAATTCTAAGTTTTTCAGTGCAACTCACTCATATACAATGTACTACACTGTGCATTTCGTCTAATGCGGGTTTTTCAGTAAATTCTAAGTTTTTCAGTGCAACTCACTCATATACAATGTACTACACTGTGCATTTCGTCTAATGCGGGTTTTTCAGTAAATTCTAAGTTTTTCAGTGCAACTCACTCATATACAATGTACTACACTGTGCATTTCGTCTAATGCGGGTTTTTCAGTAAATTCTAAGTTTTTCAGTGCAACTCACTCATATACAATGTACTACACTGTGCATTTCGTCTAATGCGGGTTTTTCAGTGAATTCTAAGTTTTTCAGTGCAACTCACTCATATACAATGTACTACACTGTTCATTTCGTCTAATGCGGGTTTTTCAGTGAATTCTAAGTTTTTCAGTGCAACTCACTCATATACAATGTACTACACTGTGCATTTCGTCTAATGCGGGTTTTTCAGTAAATTCTATGTTTTTCAGTGCAACTCACTCATATACTATGTACTACACTGTGCATTTCGTCTAATGCGGGTTTTTCAGTAAATTCTAAGTTTTTCAGTGCAACTCACTCATATACAATGTACTACACTGTGCATTTCGTCTAATGCGGGTTTTTCAGTGAATTCTAAGTTTTTCAGTGCAACTCACTCATATACAATGTACTACACTGTGCATTTCGTCTAATGCGGGTTTTTCAGTAAATTCTATGTTTTTCAGTGCAACTCACTCATATACTATGTACTACACTGTGCATTTCGTCTAATGCGGGTTTTTCAGTAAATTCTAAGTTTTTCAGTGCAACTCACTCATATACAATGTACTACACTGTGCATTTCGTCTAATGCGGGTTTTTCAGTGAATTCTAAGTTTTTCAGTGCAACTCACTCATATACAATGTACTACACTGTGCATTTCGTCTAATGCGGGTTTTTCAGTGAATTCTAAGTTTTTCAGTGCAACTCACTCTTATACAATGTACTACACTGTGCATTTCGTCTAAGCGGGTTTTTCAGTGAATTCTAATTTTTTCAGTGCAACCCATTCATATACAATGTACTACACTGTGCATTTCGTCTAATGCGGGTTTTTCAGTAAATTCTAAGTTTTTCAGTGCAACTCACTCATATACAATGTACTACACTGTGCATTTCGTCCAATGCGGGTTTTTCAGTGAATTCTAAGCTTTTCAGTGCAACTCACTCATATACAATGTACTACACTGTGCATTTTTTCTAATGCGGGTTTTTCAGTAAATTCTAAGTTTTTCAGTGCAACTCACTCATATACTATGTACTACACTGTGCATTTCGTCTAATGCGGGTTTTTCAGTAAATTCTAAGTTTTTCAGTGCAACTCACTCATATACAATGTACTAAACTGTGCATTTCGTCTAATGCGGGTTTTTCAGTAAATTCTAACTTTTTCAGTGCAACTCACTCATATACAATGTACTACACAGTGCATTTCGTCTAATGCGGGTTCTTAAGTAAATTCTAAGTTTTTCAGTGCAACTCACTCATATACAATGTACTACACTGTGCATTTCGTCTAATGCGGGTTTTTCAGTGAATTCTAATTTTTTCAGTGCAACTCACTCATATACAATGTACTACACTGTGCATTTCGTCTAATGCGGGTTTTTCAGTGAATTCTAAGTTTTTCAGTGCAACTCACTCATATACAATGTACTACACTGTGCATTTCGTCTAATGCGGGTTTTTCAGTGAATTCTAAGTTTTTCAGTGCAACTCACTCATATACAATGTACTACACTGTGCATTTCGTCTAATGCAGGTTTGTATGTAAATTCTAAGTTTTTCAGTGCAACTCACTCATACAATGTACTACACTGTGCATTTCGTCTAATGCGGGTTTTTCAGTAAATTCTAAGTTTTTCAGTGCAACTCACTCATATACAATGTACTACACTGTGCATTTCGTCTAATGCGGGTTTTTCAGTAAATTCTAAGTTTTTCAGTGCAACTCACTCATATACAATGTACTACACTGTGCATTTCGTCTAATGCGGGTTTTTCAGTAAATTCTAAGTTTTTCAGTGCAACTCACTCATATACAATGTACTACACTGTGCATTTCGTCTAATGCGGGTTTTTCAGTAAATTCTAACTTTTTCAGTGCAACTCACTCATATACAATGTACTACACTGTGCATTTCGTCTAATGCGGGTTTTTCAGTGAATTCTAAGTTTTTCAGTGCAACTCACTCATATACAATGTACTACTCTGTGCATTTCGTCTAATGCGGGTTTTTCAGTGAATTCTAAGTTTTTCAGTGCAACTCACTCATATACAATGTACTACACTGTGCATTTCGTCTAATGCGGGTTTTTCAGTAAATTCTAAGTTTTTCAGTGCAACTCACTCATATACAATGTACTACACTGTGCATTTCGTCTAATGCGGGTTTTTCATTAAATTCTAAGTTTTTCAGTGCAACTCACTCATATACAATGTACTACACTGTGCATTTCGTCTAATGCGGGTTTTTCAGTAAATTCTAAGTTTTTCAGTGCAACTCACTCATATACAATGTACTACACTGTGCATTTCGTCTAATGCGGGTTTTTCAGTAAATTCTAACTTTTTCAGTGCAACTCACTCATATACAATGTACTACACTGTGCATTTCGTCTAATGCGGGTTTTTCAGTGAATTCTAAGTTTTTCAGTGCAACTCACTCATATACAATGTACTACTCTGTGCATTTCGTCTAATGCGGGTTTTTCAGTGAATTCTAAGTTTTTCAGTGCAACTCACTCATATACAATGTACTACAATGTGCATTTCGTCTAATGCGGATTTTTCAGTAAATTCTATGTTTTTCAGTGCAACTCACTCATATACTATGTACTACACTGTGCATTTCGTCTAATGCGGGTTTTTCAGTAAATTCTAAGTTTTTCAGTGCAACTCACTCATATACAATGTACTACACTGTGCATTTCGTCTAATGCGGGTTTTTCAGTGAATTCTAAGTTTTTCAGTGCAACTCACTCATATACAATGTACTACACTGTGCATTTCGTCTAATGCGGGTTTTTCAGTGAATTCTAAGTTTTTCAGTGCAACTCACTCTTATACAATGTACTACACTGTGCATTTCGTCTAATGCGGGTTTTTCAGTGAATTCTAATTTTTTCAGTGCAACCCACTCATATACAATGTACTACACTGTGCATTTCGTCTAATGCGGGTTTTTCAGTAAATTCTAAGTTTTTCAGTGCAACCCACTCATATACAATGTACTACACTGTGCATTTCGTCTAATGCGGGTTTTTCAGTAAATTCTAAGTTTTTCAGTGCAACTCATTCATATACAATGTACTACACAGTGCATTTCGTCTAATGCGGGTTTTTAAGTAAATTCTAAGTTTTTCAGTGCAACTCACTCATACAATGTACTACACTGTGCATTTCGTCTAATGCGGGTTTTTCAGTAAATTCTAAGTTTTTCAGTGCAACTCACTCATATACAATGTACTACACTGTGCATTTCGTCTAATGCGGGTTTTTCACTAAATTCTAAGTTTTTCAGTGCAACTCACTCATATACAATGTACTACACTGTGCATTTCGTCTAATGCGGGTTTTTCAGTAAATTCTAAGTTTTTCAGTGCAACTCACTCATATACAATGTACTACACTGTGCATTTCGTCTAATGCGGGTTTTTCAGTAAATTCTAAGTTTTTCAGTGCAACTCACTCATATACAATGTACTACACTGTGCATTTCGTCTAATGCGGGTTTTTCAGTGAATTCTAAGTTTTTCAGTGCAACTCACTCATATACAATGTACTACACTGTGCATTTCGTCTAATGCGGGTTTTTCAGTGAATTCTAAGTTTTTCAGTGCAACTCACTCATATACAATGTACTACACTGTGCATTTCGTCTAATGCGGGTTTTTCAGTAAATTCTATGTTTTTCAGTGCAACTCACTCATATACTATGTACTACACTGTGCATTTCGTCTAATGCGGGTTTTTCAGTAAATTCTAAGTTTTTCAGTGCAACTCACTCATATACAATGTACTACACTGTGCATTTCGTCTAAGCGGGTTTTTCAGTGAATTCTAAGTTTTTCAGTGCAACTCACTCATATACAATGTACTACACTGTGCATTTCGTCTAATGCGGGTTTTTCAGTGAATTCTAAGTTTTTCAGTGCAACTCACTCTTATACAATGTACTACACTGTGCATTTCGTCTAAGCGGGTTTTTCAGTGAATTCTAATTTTTTCAGTGCAACCCATTCATATACAATGTACTACACTGTGCATTTCGTCTAATGCGGGTTTTTCAGTAAATTCTAAGTTTTTCAGTGCAACTCACTCATATACAATGTACTACACTGTGCATTTCGTCCAATGCGGGTTTTTCAGTGAATTCTAAGCTTTTCAGTGCAACTCACTCATATACAATGTACTACACTGTGCATTTTTTCTAATGCGGGTTTTTCAGTAAATTCTAAGTTTTTCAGTGCAACTCACTCATATACTATGTACTACACTGTGCATTTCGTCTAATGCGGGTTTTTCAGTAAATTCTAAGTTTTTCAGTGCAACTCACTCATATACAATGTACTAAACTGTGCATTTCGTCTAATGCGGGTTTTTCAGTAAATTCTAACTTTTTCAGTGCAACTCACTCATATACAATGTACTACACAGTGCATTTCGTCTAATGCGGGTTCTTAAGTAAATTCTAAGTTTTTCAGTGCAACTCACTCATATACAATGTACTACACTGTGCATTTCGTCTAATGCGGGTTTTTCAGTGAATTCTAATTTTTTCAGTGCAACTCACTCATATACAATGTACTACACTGTGCATTTCGTCTAATGCGGGTTTTTCAGTGAATTCTAAGTTTTTCAGTGCAACTCACTCATATACAATGTACTACACTGTGCATTTCGTCTAATGCGGGTTTTTCAGTGAATTCTAAGTTTTTCAGTGCAACTCACTCATATACAATGTACTACACTGTGCATTTCGTCTAATGCAGGTTTGTATGTAAATTCTAAGTTTTTCAGTGCAACTCACTCATACAATGTACTACACTGTGCATTTCGTCTAATGCGGGTTTTTCAGTAAATTCTAAGTTTTTCAGTGCAACTCACTCATATACAATGTACTACACTGTGCATTTCGTCTAATGCGGGTTTTTTCAGTAAATTCTAAGTTTTTCAGTGCAACTCACTCATATACAATGTACTACACTGTGCATTTCGTCTAATGCGGGTTTTTCAGTAAATTCTAAGTTTTTCAGTGCAACTCACTCATATACAATGTACTACACTGTGCATTTCGTCTAATGCGGGTTTTTCAGTAAATTCTAACTTTTTCAGTGCAACTCACTCATATACAATGTACTACACTGTGCATTTCGTCTAATGCGGGTTTTTCAGTGAATTCTAAGTTTTTCAGTGCAACTCACTCATATACAATGTACTACTCTGTGCATTTCGTCTAATGCGGGTTTTTCAGTGAATTCTAAGTTTTTCAGTGCAACTCACTCATATACAATGTACTACACTGTGCATTTCGTCTAATGCGGGTTTTTCAGTAAATTCTAAGTTTTTCAGTGCAACTCACTCATATACAATGTACTACACTGTGCATTTCGTCTAATGCGGGTTTTTCATTAAATTCTAAGTTTTTCAGTGCAACTCACTCATATACAATGTACTACACTGTGCATTTCGTCTAATGCGGGTTTTTCAGTAAATTCTAAGTTTTTCAGTGCAACTCACTCATATACAATGTACTACACTGTGCATTTCGTCTAATGCGGGTTTTTCAGTAAATTCTAAGTTTTTCAGTGCAACTCACTCATATACAATGTACTACACTGTGCATTTCGTCTAATGCGGGTTTTTCATTAAATTCTAAGTTTTTCAGTGCAACTCACTCATATACAATGTACTACACTGTGCATTTCGTCTAATGCGGGTTTTTCAGTAAATTCTAAGTTTTTCAGTGCAACTCACTCATATACAATGTACTACACTGTGCATTTCGTCTAATGCGGGTTTTTCATTAAATTCTAAGTTTTTCAGTGCAACTCACTCATATACAATGTACTACACTGTGCATTTCGTCTAATGCGGGTTTTTCAGTAAATTCTAAGTTTTTCAGTGCAACTCACTCATATACAATGTACTACACTGTGCATTTCGTCTAATGCGGGTTTTTCAGTAAATTCTAACTTTTTCAGTGCAACTCACTCATATACAATGTACTACACTGTGCATTTCGTCTAATGCGGGTTTTTCAGTGAATTCTAAGTTTTTCAGTGCAACTCACTCATATACAATGTACTACTCTGTGCATTTCGTCTAATGCGGGTTTTTCAGTGAATTCTAAGTTTTTCAGTGCAACTCACTCATATACAATGTACTACAATGTGCATTTCGTCTAATGCGGATTTTTCAGTAAATTCTATGTTTTTCAGTGCAACTCACTCATATACTATGTACTACACTGTGCATTTCGTCTAATGCGGGTTTTTCAGTAAATTCTAAGTTTTTCAGTGCAACTCACTCATATACAATGTACTACACTGTGCATTTCGTCTAATGCGGGTTTTTCAGTGAATTCTAAGTTTTTCAGTGCAACTCACTCATATACAATGTACTACACTGTGCATTTCGTCTAATGCGGGTTTTTCAGTGAATTCTAAGTTTTTCAGTGCAACTCACTCTTATACAATGTACTACACTGTGCATTTCGTCTAATGCGGGTTTTTCAGTGAATTCTAATTTTTTCAGTGCAACCCACTCATATACAATGTACTACACTGTGCATTTCGTCTAATGCGGGTTTTTCAGTAAATTCTAAGTTTTTCAGTGCAACCCACTCATATACAATGTACTACACTGTGCATTTCGTCTAATGCGGGTTTTTCAGTAAATTCTAAGTTTTTCAGTGCAACTCATTCATATACAATGTACTACACAGTGCATTTCGTCTAATGCGGGTTTTTAAGTAAATTCTAAGTTTTTCAGTGCAACTCACTCATATACTATGTACTACACTGTGCATTTCGTCTAATGCGGGTTTTTCAGTGAATTCTAAGTTTTTCAGTGCAACTCACTCATATACAATGTACTACATTGTGCATTTCGTCTAATGCGGGTTTTTCAGTGAATTCTAAGTTTTTCAGTGCAACTCACTCATATACAATGTACTACACTGTGCATTTCGTCTAATGCGGGTTTTTCAGTGAATTCTAAGTTTTTCAGTGCAACTCACTCATATACAATGTACTACACTGTGCATTTCGTCTAATGCGGGTTTTTCAGTAAATTCTAACTTTTTCAGTGCAACTCACTCATATACAATGTACTACACTGTGCATTTCGTCTAATGCGGATTTTTCAGTAAATTCTAAGTTTTTCAATGCAACTCACTCATATACAATGTACTACACTGTGCATTTCGTCTAATGCGGGTTTTTCAGTGAATTCTAAGTTTTTCAGTGCAACTCACTCATATACAATGTACTACACTGTGCATTTCGTCTAATGCGGGTTTTTCAGTAAATTCTAAGTTTTTCAGTGCAACTCACTCATATACTATGTACTACACTGTGCATTTCGTCTAATGCGGGTTTTTCAGTAAATTCTAAGTTTTTCAGTGCAACTCACTCATATACTATGTACTACACTGTGCATTTCGTCTAATGCGGGTTTTTCAGTAAATTCTAAGTTTTTCAGTGCAACTCACTCATATACAATGTACTACACTGTACATTTCGTCTAATGCGGGTTTTTCAGTAAATTCTAAGTTTTTCAGTGCAACTCACTCATATACAATGTACTACACTGTGCATTTCGTCTAATGCGGGTTTTTCAGTAAATTCTAAGTTTTTCAGTGCAACTCACTCATATACAATGTACTACACTGTGCATTTCGTCTAATGCGGGTTTTTTCAGTGAATTCTAAGTTTTTCAGTGCAACTCACTCATATACAATGTACTACACTGTGCATTTCGTCTAATGCGGGTTTTTCAGTAAATTCTATGTTTTTCAGTGCAACTCACTCATATACTATGAACTACACTGTGCATTTCGTCTAATGCGGGTTTTTCAGTAAATTCTAAGTTTTTCAGTGCAACTCACTCATATACAATGTACTACACTGTGCATTTCGTCTAATGCGGGTTTTTCAGTGAATTCTAAGTTTTTCAGTGCAACTCACTCATATACAATGTACTACACTGTGCATTTCGTCTAATGCGGGTTTTTCAGTGAATTCTAAGTTTTTCAGTGCAACTCACTCTTATACAATGTACTACACTGTGCATTTCGTCTAATGCGGGTTTTTCAGTAAATTCTAAGTTTTTCAGTGCAACTCACTCATATACAATGTACTACACTGTGCATTTCGTCTAATGCGGGTTTTTCAGTAAATTCTAAGTTTTTCAGTGCAACTCACTCATATACAATGTACTACACTGTGCATTTCATCTAATGCGGGTTTTTCAGTAAATTCTAAGTTTTTCAGTGCAACTCACTCATATACTATGTACTACACTGTGCATTTCGTCTAATGCGGGTTTTTCAGTAAATTCAAAGTTTTTCAGTGCAACTCACTCATATACTATGTACTACACTGTGCATTTCGTCTAATGCGGGTTTTTCAGTAAATTCTAACTTTTTCAGTGCAACTCACTCATATACAATGTACTACACTGTGCATTTCGTCTAATGCGGGTTTTTCAGTAAATTCTAAGTTTTTCAGTGCAACTCACTCATATACAATGTACTACACTGTGCATTTCGTCTAATGCGGGTTTTTCAGTGAATTCTAAGTTTTTCAGTGCAACTCACTCATATACAATGTACTACACTGTGCATTTCGTCTAATGAGGGTTTTTCAGTGAATTCTAAGTTTTTCAGTGCAACTCACTCATATACAATGTACTACACTGTGCATTTCGTCTAATGCGGGTTTTTCAGTAAATTCTATGTTTTTCAGTGCAACTCACTCATATACTATGTACTACACTGTGCATTTCGTCTAATGCGGGTTTTTCAGTAAATTCTAAGTTTTTCAGTGCAACTCACTCATATACAATGTACTACACTGTGCATTTCGTCTAATGCGGGTTTTTCAGTGAATTCTAAGTTTTTCAGTGCAACTCACTCATATACAATGTACTACACTGTGCATTTCGTCTAATGCGGGTTTTTCAGTGAATTCTAAGTTTTTCAGTGCAACTCACTCTTATACAATGTACTACACTGTGCATTTCGTCTAAGCGGGTTTTTCAGTGAATTCTAATTTTTTCAGTGCAACCCACTCATATACAATGTACTACACTGTGCATTTCGTCTAATGCGGGTTTTTCAGTAAATTCTAAGTTTTTCAGTGCAACCCACTCATATACAATGTACTACACTGTGCATTTCGTCTAATGCGGGTTTTTCAGTAAATTCTAAGTTTTTCAGTGCAACTCACTCATATACAATGTACTACACTGTGCATTTCGTCCAATGCGGGTTTTTCAGTGAATTCTAAGCTTTTCAGTGCAACTCACTCATATACAATGTACTACACTGTGCATTTCGTCTAATGCGGGTTTTTCAGTAAATTCTAAGTTTTTCAGTGCAACTCACTCATATACTATGTACTACACTGTGCATTTCGTCTAATGCGGGTTT
Source organism: Mus caroli (assembly GCF_978045245.1). NCBI lineage: Eukaryota > Metazoa > Chordata > Mammalia > Rodentia > Muridae > Mus > Mus caroli. The sequence goes on along the minus strand of NW_028227420.1, from coordinate 12,127 downwards.
TTCAGTAAATTCTAAGTTTTTCAGTGCAACTCACTCATATACAATGTACTAAACTGTGCATTTCGTCTAATGCGGGTTTTTCAGTAAATTCTAACTTTTTCAGTGCAACTCACTCATATACAATGTACTACACAGTGCATTTCGTCTAATGCGGGTTCTTAAGTAAATTCTAAGTTTTTCAGTGCAACTCACTCATATACTATGTACTACACTGTGCATTTCGTCTAATGCGGGTTTTTCAGTGAATTCTAAGTTTTTCAGTGCAACTCACTCATATACAATGTACTACACTGTGCATTTCGTCTAATGCGGGTTTTTCAGTGAATTCTAAGTTTTTCAGTGCAACTCACTCATATACAATGTACTACACTGTGCATTTCGTCTAATGCGGGTTTTTCAGTGAATTCTAAGTTTTTCAGTGCAACTCACTCATATACAATGTACTACACTGTGCATTTCGTCTAATGCGGGTTTGTCAGTAAATTCTAAGTTTTTCAGTGCAACTCACTCATACAATGTACTACACTGTGCATTTCGTCTAATGCGGGTTTTTCAGTAAATTCTAAGTTTTTCAGTGCAACTCACTCATATACAATGTACTACACTGTGCATTTCGTCTAATGCGGGTTTTTCAGTAAATTCTAAGTTTTTCAGTGCAACTCACTCATATACAATGTACTACACTGTGCATTTCGTCTAATGCGGGTTTTTCAGTGAATTCTAAGTTTTTCAGTGCAACTCACTCATATACAATGTACTACTCTGTGCATTTCGTCTAATGCGGGTTTTTCAGTGAATTCTAAGTTTTTCAGTGCAACTCACTCATATACAATGTACTACAATGTGCATTTCGTCTAATGCGGATTTTTCAGTAAATTCTATGTTTTTCAGTGCAACTCACTCATATACTATGTACTACACTGTGCATTTCGTCTAATGCGGGTTTTTCAGTGAATTCTAAGTTTTTCAGTGCAACTCACTCATATACAATGTACTACACTGTGCATTTCATCTAATGCGGGTTTTTCAGTGAATTCTAAGTTTTTCAGTGCAACTCACTCTTATACAATGTACTACACTGTGCATTTCGTCTAATGCGGGTTTTTCAGTGAATTCTAATTTTTTCAGTGCAACCCACTCATATACAATGTACTACACTGTGCATTTCGTCTAATGCGGGTTTTTCAGTAAATTCTAAGTTTTTCAGTGCAACCCACTCATATACAATGTACTACACTGTGCATTTCGTCTAATGCGGGTTTTTCAGTAAATTCTAAGTTTTTCAGTGCAACTCACTCATATACAATGTACTACACTGTGCATTTCGTCCAATGCGGGTTTTTCAGTGAATTCTAAGTTTTTCAGTGCAACTCACTCATATACAATGTACTACACTGTGCATTTCGTCCAATGCGGGTTTTTCAGTAAATTCTAAGTTTTTCAGTGCAACTCACTCATATACTATGTACTACACTGTGCATTTCGTCTAATGCGGGTTTTTCAGTAAATTCTAAGTTTTTCAGTGCAACTCACTCATATACAATGTACTAAACTGTGCATTTCGTCTAATGCAGGTTTTTCAGTAAATTCTAAGTTTTTCAGTGCAACTAACTCATATACAATGTACTACACAGTGCATTTCGTCTAATGCGGGTTTTTAAGTAAATTCTAAGTTTTTCAGTGCAACTCACTCATATACTATGTACTACACTGTGCATTTCGTCTAATGCGGGTTTTTCAGTGAATTCTAAGTTTTTCAGTGCAACTCACTCATATACAATGTACTACACTGTGCATTTCGTCTAATGCGGGTTTTTCAGTGAATTCTAAGTTTTTCAGTGCAACTCACTCATATACAATGTACTACACTGTGCATTTCATCTAATGCGGGTTTTTCAGTGAATTCTAAGTTTTTCAGTGCAACTCACTCATATACAATGTACTACACTGTGCATTTCGTCTAATGCGGGTTTTTCAGTAAATTCTAAGTTTTTCAGTGCAACTCACTCATATACTATGTACTACACTGTGCATTTCGTCTAATGCGGGTTTTTCAGTAAATTCTAAGTTTTTCAGTGCAACTCACTCATATACAATGTACTACACTGTGCATTTCGTCTAATGCGGGTTTTTCAGTAAATTCTAAGTTTTTCAGTGCAACTCACTCATATACAATGTACTACACTGTGCATTTCGTCTAATGCGGGTTTTTCAGTAAATTCTAACTTTTTCAGTGCAACTCACTCATATACAATGTACTACACTGTGCATTTCGTCTAATGCGGGTTTTTCAGTAAATTCTAAGTTTTTCAATGCAACTCACTCATATACAATGTACTACACTGTGCATTTCGTCTAATGCGGGTTTTTCAGTGAATTCTAAGTTTTTCAGTGCAACTCACTCATATACAATGTACTACACTGTGCATTTCGTCTAATGCGGGTTTTTCAGTAAATTCTAAGTTTTTCAGTGCAACTCACTCATATACTATGTACTACACTGTGCATTTCGTCTAATGCGGGTTTTTCAGTAAATTCTAAGTTTTTCAGTGCAACTCACTCATATACTATGTACTACACTGTGCATTTCGTCTAATGCGGGTTTTTCAGTAAATTCTAAGTTTTTCAGTGCAACTCACTCATATACAATGTACTACACTGTGCATTTCGTCTAATGCGGGTTTTTCAGTAAATTCTAAGTTTTTCAGTGCAACTCACTCATATACAATGTACTACACTGTGCATTTCGTCTAATGCGGGTTTTTCAGTAAATTCTAAGTTTTTCAGTGCAACTCACTCATATACAATGTACTACACTGTGCATTTCGTCTAATGCGGGTTTTTCAGTGAATTCTAAGTTTTTCAGTGCAACTCACTCATATACAATGTACTACACTGTGCATTTCGTCTAATGCGGGTTTTTCAGTAAATTCTATGTTTTTCAGTGCAACTCACTCATATACTATGAACTACACTGTGCATTTCGTCTAATGCGGGTTTTTCAGTAAATTCTAAGTTTTTCAGTGCAACTCACTCATATACAATGTACTACACTGTGCATTTCGTCTAATGCGGGTTTTTCAGTGAATTCTAAGTTTTTCAGTGCAACTCACTCATATACAATGTACTACACTGTGCATTTCGTCTAATGCGGGTTTTTCAGTGAATTCTAAGTTTTTCAGTGCAACTCACTCTTATACAATGTACTACACTGTGCATTTCGTCTAATGCGGGTTTTTCAGTAAATTCTAAGTTTTTCAGTGCAACTCACTCATATACAATGTACTACACTGTGCATTTCGTCTAATGCGGGTTTTTCAGTAAATTCTAACTTTTTCAGTGCAACTCACTCATATACAATGTACTACACTGTGCATTTCGTCTAATGCGGGTTTTTCAGTAAATTCTAAGTTTTTCAATGCAACTCACTCATATACAATGTACTACACTGTGCATTTCGTCTAATGCGGGTTTTTCAGTGAATTCTAAGTTTTTCAGTGCAACTCACTCATATACAATGTACTACACTGTGCATTTCGTCTAATGCGGGTTTTTCAGTAAATTCTAAGTTTTTCAGTGCAACTCACTCATATACAATGTACTACACTGTGCATTTCGTCTAATGCGGGTTTTTCAGTAAATTCTAAGTTTTTCAGTGCAACTCACTCATATACAATGTACTACACTGTGCATTTCGTCTAATGCGGGTTTTTCAGTAAATTCTAAGTTTTTCAGTGCAACTCACTCATATACAATGTACTACACTGTGCATTTCGTCTAATGCGGGTTTTTCAGTAAATTCTAAGTTTTTCAGTGCAACTCACTCATATACAATGTACTACACTGTGCATTTCGTCTAATGCGGGTTTTTCAGTAAATTCTAAGTTTTTCAGTGCAACTCACTCATATACAATGTACTACACTGTGCATTTCGTCTAATGCGGGTTTTTCAGTAAATTCAAAGTTTTTCAGTGCAACTCACTCATATACTATGTACTACACTGTGCATTTCGTCTAATGCGGGTTTTTCAGTAAATTCTAACTTTTTCAGTGCAACTCACTCATATACAATGTACTACACTGTGCATTTCGTCTAATGCGGGTTTGTCAGTAAATTCTAAGTTTTTCAGTGCAACTCACTCATACAATGTACTACACTGTGCATTTCGTCTAATGCGGGTTTTTCAGTAAATTCTAAGTTTTTCAGTGCAACTCACTCATATACAATGTACTACACTGTGCATTTCGTCTAATTCGGGTTTTTCAGTAAATTCTAAGTTTTTCAGTGCAACTCACTCATATACAATGTACTACACTGTGCATTTTGTCTAATGCGGGTTTTTCAGTAAATTCTAAGTTTTTCAGTGCAACTCACTCATATACAATGTACTACACTGTGCATTTCGTCTAATGCGGGTTTTTCAGTAAATTCTATGTTTTTCAGTGCAACTCACTCATATACTATGTACTACACTGTGCATTTCGTCTAATGCGGGTTTTTCAGTAAATTCTAAGTTTTTCAGTGCAACTCACTCATATACAATGTACTACACTGTGCATTTCGTCTAATGCGGGTTTTTCAGTGAATTCTAAGTTTTTCAGTGCAACTCACTCATATACAATGTACTACACTGTGCATTTCGTCTAATGCGGGTTTTTCAGTGAATTCTACGTTTTTCAGTGCAACTCACTCTTATACAATGTACTACACTGTGCATTTCGTCTAATGCGGGTTTTTCAGTAAATTCTAAGTTTTTCAGTGCAACTCACTCATATACAATGTACTACACTGTGCATTTCGTCTAATGCGGATTTTTCAGTGAATTCTAAGTTTTTCAGTGCAACTCACTCATATACAATATACTACACTGTGCATTTCGTCTAATGCGGGTTTTTCAGTGAATTCTAAGTTTTTCAGTGCAACTCACTCTTATACAATGTACTACACTGTGCATTTCGTCTAATGCGGGTTTTTCAGTAAATTCTAAGTTTTTCAGTGCAACTCACTCATATACAATGTACTACACTGTGCATTTCGTCTAATGCGGGTTTTTCAGTAAATTCTAAGTTTTTCAGTGCAACTCACTCATATACAATGTACTACACTGTGCATTTCGTCTAATGCGGGTTTTTCAGTAAATTCTAAGTTTTTCAGTGCAACTCACTCATATAAAATGTACTACACTGTGCATTTCGTCTAATGCGGGTTTTTCAGTAAATTCTAAGTTTTTCAGTGCAACTAACTCATATACTATGTACTACACTGTGCATTTCGTCTAATGCGGGTTTTTCAGTAAATTCAAAGTTTTTCAGTGCAACTCACTCATATACTATGTACTACACTGTGCATTTCGTCTAATGCGGGTTTTTCAGTAAATTCTAACTTTTTCAGTGCAACTCACTCATATACAATGTACTACACTGTGCATTTCGTCTAATGCGGGTTTGTCAGTAAATTCTAAGTTTTTCAGTGCAACTCACTCATACAATGTACTACACTGTGCATTTCGTCTAATGCGGGTTTTTCAGTAAATTCTAAGTTTTTCAGTGCAACTCACTCATATACAATGTACTACACTGTGCATTTCGTCTAATGCGGGTTTTTCAGTAAATTCTAAGTTTTTCAGTGCAACTCACTCATATACTATGTACTACACTGTGCATTTCGTCTAATTCGGGTTTTTCAGTAAATTCTAAGTTTTTCAGTGCAACTCACTCATATACAATGTACTACACTGTGCATTTCGTCTAAGGCGGGTTTTTCAGTGAATTCTAAGTTTTTCAGTGCAACTCACTCATATACAATGTACTACACTGTGCATTTCGTCTAATGCGGGTTTTTCAGTGAATTCTAAGTTTTTCAGTGCAACTCACTCATATACAATGTACTACACTGTGCATTTCGTCTAATGCGGGTTTTTCAGTGAATTCTAAGTTTTTCAGTGCAACTCACTCTTATACAATGTACTACACTGTGCATTTCGTCTAATGCGGGTTTTTCATTGAATTCTAATTTTTTCAGTGCAACCCACTCATATACAATGTACTACACTGTGCATTTCGTCTAATGCGGGTTTTTCAGTAAATTCTAAGTTTTTCAGTGCAACTCACTCATATACAATGTACTACACTGTGCATTTCGTCTAATGCGGGTTTTTCAGTAAATTCTAAGTTTTTCAGTGCAACTCACTCATATACAATGTACTACACTGTGCATTTCGTCCAATGCGGGTTTTTCAGTGAATTCTAAGTTTTTCAGTGCAACTCACTCATATACAATGTACTACACTGTGCATTTAGTCTAATGCGGGTTTTTCAGTAAATTCTAAGTTTTTCAGTGCAACTCACTCATATACTATGTACTACACTGTGCATTTCGTCTAATGCGGGTTTTTCAGAAAATTCTAAGTTTTTCAGTGCAACTCACTCATATACAATGTACTAAACTGTGCATTTCGTCTAATGCGGGTTTTTCAGTAAATTCTAACTTTTTCAGTGCAACTCACTCATATACAATGTACTACACAGTGCATTTCGTCTAATGCGGGTTTTTAAGTAAATTCTAAGTTTTTCAGTGCAACTCACTCATATACTATGTACTACACTGTGCATTTCGTCTAATGCGGGTTTTTCAGTGAAATCTAAGTTTTTCATTGCAACTCACTCATATACAATGTACTACACTGTGCATTTCGTCTAATGCGGGTTTTTCAGTGAATTCTAAGTTTTTCAGTGCAACTCACTCATATACAATGTACTACACTGTGCATTTCGTCTAATGCGGGTTTTTCAGTGAATTCTAAGTTTTTCAGTGCAACTCACTCATATACTATGTACTACACTGTGCATTTCATCTAATGCGGGTTTTTCAGTAAATTCTAAGTTTTTCAGTGCAACTCACTCATATACTATGTACTACACTGTGCATTTCGTCTAATGCGGGTTTTTCAGTGAATTCTAAGTTTTTCAGTGCAACTCACTCATATACAATGTACTACACTGTGCATTTCGTCTAATGCGGGTTTTTCAGTAAATTCTATGTTTTTCAGTGCAACTCACTCATATACTATGAACTACACTGTGCATTTCGTCTAATGCGGGTTTTTCAGTAAATTCTAAGTTTTTCAGTGCAACTCACTCATATACAATGTACTACACTGTGCATTTCGTCTAATGCGGGTTTTTCAGTGAATTCTAAGTTTTTCAGTGCAACTCACTCATATACAATGTACTACACTGTGCATTTCGTCTAATGCGGGTTTTCAGTGAATTCTAAGTTTTTCAGTGCAAACTCACTCTTATACAATGTACTACACTGTGCATTTCGTCTAATGCGGGTTTTCAGTAAATTCTAAGTTTTTCAGTGCAACTCACTCATATACAATGTACTACACTGTGCATTTCGTCTAATGCGGGTTTTTCAGTAAATTCTAAGTTTTTCAGTGCAACTCACTCATATACAATGTACTACACTGTGCATTTTCGTCTAATGCGGGTTTTTCAGTAAATTCTAAGTTTTTCAGTGCAACTCACTCATATACAATGTACTACACTGTGCATTTCGTCTAATGCGGGTTTTTCAGTAAATTCTAAGGTTTTTCAGTGCAACTCACCTCATATACAATGTACTACCACTGTGCATTTCGTCTAATGCGGGTTTTTCAGTAAATTCAAAGTTTTTCAGTGCAACTCACTCATATACTAATGTACTACACTGTGCATTTCGTCTAATGCGGGTTTTTCAGTAAATTCTACTTTTTCAGTGCAACTCACTCATATACAATGTACTACACTGTGCATTTCCTCTAATGCGGGTTTGTCAGTAAATTCTAAGGTTTTTCAGTGCAACTCACTTCATACAATGTACTACACTGTGCATTTCGTCTAATTCGGGTTTTTCAGTAAATTCTAAGTTTTTCAGTGCAACTCACTCATATACAATGTACTACACTGTGCATTTCGTCTAATGCGGGTTTTTCAGTAAATTCTAAGTTTTTCAGTGCAACTCACTCATATACAATGTACTACACTGTGCATTTCGTCTAAAGCGGGTTTTTCAGTAAATTCTATGTTTTTCAGTGCAACTCACTCATATACTATGTACTACACTGTGCATTTCGTCTAATGCGGGTTTTTCAGTAAATTCTAAGTTTTTCAGTGCAACTCACTCATATACAATGTACTACACTGTGCATTTCGTCTAATGCGGGTTTTTCAGTGAATTCTAAGTTTTTCAGTGCAACTCACTCATATACAAATGTACTACACTGTGCATTTCGTCTAATGCGGGTTTTTCAGTGAATTCTAAGTTTTTCAGTGCAAACTCACTCTTATACAATGTACTACACTGTGCATTTCGTCTAATGCGGGTTTTTCAGTGAATTCTAAGTTTTTTCAGTGCAACTCACTCATATACAATGTACTACACTGTGCATTTCGTCTAATGCGGGTTTTTTCAGTGAATTCTAAGTTTTTTCAGTGCAACTCACTCTTATACAATGTACTACACTGTGCATTTCGTCTAATGCGGGTTTTTTCAGTAAATTCTAAGTTTTTCAGTGCAACTCACTCATATACAATGTACTACACTGTGCATTTCGTCTAATGCGGGTTTGTCAGTAAATTCTAAGTTTTTCAGTGCAACCTCACTCATATACAATGTACTACACTGTGCATTTCGTCTAATGCGGGTTTTTCAGTAAATTCTAAGTTTTTCAGTGCAACTCACTCATATACAATGTACTACACTGTGCATTTCGTCTAATGCGGGTTTTTCAGTAAATTCTAAGTTTTTCAGTGCAACTCACTCATATACAATGTACTACACTGTGCATTTCGTCTAATGCGGGTTTTTCAGTAAATTCAAAGTTTTTCAGTGCAACTCACTCATATACTATGTACTACACTGTGCATTTCGTCTAATGCGGGTTTTTCAGTAAATTCTAACTTTTTCAGTGCAACTCACTCATATACAATGTACTACACTGTGCATTTCGTCTAATGCGGGTTTGTCAGTAAATTCTAAGTTTTTCAGTGCAACTCACTCATACAATGTACTACACTGTGCATTTCGTCTAATTCGGGTTTTTCAGTAAATTCTAAGTTTTTCAGTGCAACTCACTCATATACAATGTACTACACTGTGCATTTCGTCTAATGCGGGTTTTTCAGTAAATTCTAAGTTTTTCAGTGCAACTCACTCATATACAATGTACTACACTGTGCATTTCGTCTAATGCGGGTTTTTCAGTAAATTCTATGTTTTTCAGTGCAACTCACTCATATACTATGTACTACACTGTGCATTTCGTCTAATGCGGGTTTTTTCAGTAAATTCTAAGTTTTTTCAGTGCAACTCACTCATATACAATGTACTACACTGTGCATTTCGTCTAATGCGGGTTTTTCAGTGAATTCTAAGTTTTTCAGTGCAAACTCACTCATATACAATGTACTACACTGTGCATTTCGTCTAATGCGGGTTTTTCAGTGAATTCTAAGTTTTCAGTGCAACTCACTCTTATACAATGTACTACACTGTGCATTTCGTCTAATGCGGGTTTTTTCAGTAAATTCCTAAGTTTTTCAGTGCAACTCACTCATATACAATGTACTACACTGTGCATTTCGTCTAATGCGGGTTTTTCAGTAAATTCTAAGTTTTTCAGTGCAACTCACTCATATACAATGTACTACACTGTGCATTTTCGTCTAATGCGGGTTTTTCAGTGAATTCTAAGTTTTTCAGTGCAACTCACTCATATACTATGTACTACACTGTGCATTTCGTCTAATGCGGGTTTTTCAGTAAATTCCTAAGTTTTTCAGTGCAACTCACTCATATACAATGTTACTACACTGTGCATTTCGTCTAATGCGGGTTTTTCAGTAAATTCTAAGTTTTTCAGTGCAAACCCACTCATATACAATGTACTAACTGTGCATTTCGTCTAATGCGGGTTTTTCAGTAAATTCTAAGTTTTTCAGTGCAACTCACTCATATACAATGTACTACAACTGTGCATTTCGTCTAATGCGGGTTTTTTCAGTAAATTCCAAGTTTTTCAGTGCAACTCACTCATATACAATGTCCTACACTGTGCATTTCGTCCAATGCGGTTTTTTCAGTAAATTCTAAGTTTTTCAGTGCAACTCACTCATATACTATGTACTACACTGTGCATTTCGTCTAAATGCGGGTTTTTCAGTAAATTCTAACTTTTTCAGTGCAACTCACTCATAATACAATGTACTACACTGTGCATTTCGTCTAATGCGGGTTTGTCAGTAAATTCTAAGTTTTTCAGTGCAAACTCACTCATACAATGTACTACACTGTGCATTTCGTCTAATGCGGGTTTTTCAGTAAATTCTAAGTTTTTCAGTGCAAACTCACTCATATACAATGTACTACACTGTGCATTTCGTCTAATGCGGGGTTTTTCAGTAAATTCTAAGTTTTTCAGTGCAAACTCACTCATATACAATGTACTACACTGTGGCATTTCGTCTAATGCGGGTTTTTCAGTGAATTCTAAGGTTTTTCAGTGCAAACTCACTCATATACAATGTACTACACTGTGCATTTCGTCTAATGCGGGTTTTTCAGTGAATTCTAAGTTTTTTCAGTGCAACTCACTCTTATACAATGTACTACACTGTGCATTTCGTCTAATGCGGGTTTTTCATAGAATTCTAATTTTTTCAGTGCAAACCCACTCATATACAATGTACTACACTGTGCATTTCGTCTAATGCGGGTTTTTCAGTAAATTCTAAGTTTTTCAGTGCAACTCAACTCATATACTATGTACTACACTGTGCATTTCGTCTAATGCGGGTTTTTCAGTAAATTCTAAGTTTTTTCAGTGCAACTCACTCATATACAATGTACTACAACTGGTGCATTTCGTCTAATGCGGGTTTTTCAGTGAATTCTAAGTTTTTCAGTGCAACTCACTCATATACAATGTACTACACTGTGCATTTTCGTTCTAATGCGGGTTTTTCAGTGAATTCTAAGTTTTTCAGTGCAACTCACTCTTATACAATGTACTACACTGTGCATTTCGTCTAATGCGGGGTTTTTCAGTGAATTCTAAGTTTTTCAGTGCAACTCACTCATATACAATGTAACTACACTGTTGCATTTCGTCTAATGCGGGTTTTTCAGTGAATTCTAAGTTTTTCAGTGCAACTCACTCTTATACAATGTACTACACTGTGCATTTCGTCTAATGCGGGTTTTTCAGTAATTCTAAGTTTTCAGTGCAACTCACTTCATATACAATGTACTACACTGTGCATTTCGTCTAATGCGGGGTTTTTCAGTAAATTCTAAGTTTTTCAGTGCAACTCACTCATATACAATGTACTACACTGTGCATTTCGTCTAATGCGGGTTTTTCAGTAAATTCTAAGTTTTTCAGTGCAAACTCACTCATATACAATGTACTACACTGTGCATTTCGTCTAATGCGGGTTTTTTCAGTAAATTCTAAGTTTTTCAGTGCAACTCACTCATATACAATGTTACTACACTGTGCATTTCGTCTAATGCGGGTTTTTCAGTAAATTCCTAAGTTTTTCAGTGCAACTCACTCATATACATGTACTACACTGTGCATTTCGTCTAATGCGGGTTTTTCAGTAAATTCTAAGTTTTTTCAGTGCAACTCACTCATATACAATGTACTACACTGTGCATTTTCGTCTAATGCGGGTTTTCAGTAAATTTCTAAGTTTTTTCAGTGCAACTCACTCATATCAATGTACTACCACTGTGCATTTCGTCTAATGCGGGTTTTTCAGTAAATTCCTAAGTTTTTCAGTGCAACTCACTCATATACAATGTACTACACTGTGCATTTCGTCTAATTGCGGGTTTTTCAGTAAATTTCTAAAGTTTTTCAGTGCAACTCACTCAATATACAATGTACTACACTGTGCATTTCGTCTAATGCGGGTTTTTTCAGTAAAATTCTATGTTTTTTTCAGTGCAACTCACTCATATACTATGTACTACACTGTGCATTTCGTCTAATGCGGGTTTTTTCAGTAAATTCTAAGTTTTCAGTGCAACTCACCTCAATATACAATGTACTACACTGTGCATTTCGTCTAATGC